>NC_054704.1:6455330-6540393 GCF_016097555.1 Gigantopelta aegis | reverse complement strand
ATCCGTGTTTTAATTATTACAACATGAGTCGTGATGTTACTCACGGACATCCTCTACAGTGGAATCCGTGTTTTAATTATTACAACATGAGTCGTGATGTTACTCACGGACATCCTCTACAGTGGAATCCGTGTTTTAATTATTACAACATGAGTCGTCGTGATGTTATGTTACTCACGGATGTTACTCATCCTCTACAGTGGAATCCGTGTTTTAATTATTACAACATGAGTCGTGATGTTACTCACGGACATCCTCTACAGTGGAATCCGTGTTTTAATTATTACAACATGAGTCGTGATGTTACTCACGGACATCCTCTACAGTGGAATCCGTGTTTTAATTATTACAACATGAGTCGTGATGTTACTCACGGACATCCTCTACAGTGGAATCCGTGTTTTAATTATTACAACATGAGTCGTGATGTTACTCACGGAATCCTCTACAGTGAAATCCGTGTTTTATCGTCATTTACGTTTGACGGCGTTGGAAAAAAAATAAAAAAAATAATAATAATAAATAATAAAAAAAAAAAAAAAAAAAATATTATAATATTTAGAAAAAATGATAATAATAAAAATAATAATAATAATAATAATAATAATAAATATTAATATTAATATTAATAATAATAATAATAATAATAAAATAATAATATATAAAAATCCAAGGCCAGCCAAAAAAATAGGGTCAGTTTCCCACTAAAATTTTCAGACAATTATTATTATTATTATTATTATTATTATTATTATTATTATTATTTGAAGTAATAAATAGTCAATATTATCAAACTATCAACTCTTAAAATTTTCTTCTTCCTTGCTTCCATAAAAAATACCTTTCTACGCGATTCCTTCACAAGGCATCTTCACCTAGAGAAATCATATTGCACCCCCACCCCCACCCCCACCCAAATTTACACAAAATGTTGGGGGGTTTTACATACAGCAATGTCTATACATTCTTAGAACTTTGTTTCGTTTGTATTGTTTTGACAAAAAGTGAAGAATAATATGCTTGAATATGCATTTATATTAACTATGAATAGAAAAATATAATTTGTTTTAAATCTCAATATTCCAATACTTAAATTTAATTCACAAGTAGGCAGAAAATAATACCCCAAGTGTTAAATTGTTTTAACGAATTTATACAAATCTATAACTGCAATCTTAGCAGGAGTTTTACAACTATTGTAGTCGAAAAGTTCCATTAAAAACATGAGCTTTATTTTGTTAACTGTTGTTTCATGTTACTTGTGGGTGTTTATTTTTATTGGGTTTTTTTTTAAAAACATCATCCTGGAATAATATTATACATTTGATATGAGAAACAGTCGATTTGATTGAAGGTGAAAGGTCATGTACAAATCTTGCCTGAAAATTCCAAACAACAAACAAACAAATAAACAAATAAACAAAAACAAAACAAAAAAACAAAACACTTACACAAACACACGCGCACGCAAAAGAGAGAAATAAAAAAGAACAAATTATAATCATTATTAATATAATTATATTTTAGGCATTGTGAAAGTGAATAAAATGCTCATGAATTTAAGTTACAACAGTAATATTTATTTATTTATTTATTTATTTATTTACCTGCCAAACCTGCATTTATGAATAGACATTTTTAAATAGCCAGCTTCAACGGGGACAATATTATATAAATATATTTGATAGGAGATGAGACGTTTTTCTTTATGTGAGTAACTTCGTATTTTATCTATTTTTATGAATTTACAGTTTTGCAGTTCACGAATGAATATGTGTTTAAATAAATAATATTAGTACATGCGTTTTTTCGATTTTTGGTTTGAAACACTCATGTGTTTTTTAATAATGCATTACAAAGGAAGCATATTATGTTGAAAAATATATGCTTATGTTTGAAAAATAAAATCACAAAAACCACACACAATTTAAAAAATAAAACAAACAAACAAAAAACAAAGCAAACAATAACACAATAATTAAGGCAACCACTGAATAAGAATATGTGAAGTAAGAAAAGATTTATGTATCTTGCAAATATGACATATTGGGATTTATGATTGGTGGGGCGGGGCTCGGTGGATTTTTTTTTTTTTTTGGGGGGGGGGATGTTGTTTTATGGGGGGTGGGTTGTGGGGGGGGGTAAAAATGTATTACATTTTTTTGGTTTAGCTAGTGAGACACTACAGGGGACAGGTGTTGTGACGTTCGTTTCTCTAATCCGGGGCCTGTCGTTACAAATAACGACCCATGTAGCATCAGTGTCGACACGCGGCCGAATCTCCATTCTGCGCATTGTTGTGTGTGTTTTTCCGCTCGTTTAACCCCCTCTGCTAATTGTGCGTGAACGCTCGCTAGACCCAGAATCTGTTAGACATAATGGCCGCCGCGGGCCCGCTCTCCAACACGCAATGTGGTAAAGAGATTGGAAACATTTCGCCGTCTTTACATACACATACTTTCGCTCCTCGCTGTTACGAGGAGAAGCGACCATGTTGAATCGCCAACAGCTGCACCACAATTTATGCGATCTTGCGCTCGGCAAATGGAATATGCAAACGAATAGACAAGTTGTGAGGCGGTTAAAACTGCAGATAAAAGCATTTCACACGCTGTTCCCGTCTCACGTGACCCAAAGTTGTCAAGTTTAACCACCGCTCTCTGCTATATTTATCATCTCTGAACGCGAGCTACAAAAAGCGTTTTCATTTTCCTATAGTTATGAGCGGTTGTCAAATAAACGCGCGAGTTTATTTCGAAGGGCGCTAAAAGTGCGCGTGATTATTGCGTTCTTGCGTTTTACACGCTCGCTCGCAATTTGAATTTTGATATATTTTTCATGCCAGACTCACACCTGTTGTGTTTGTCAAGGTGAGAAATTCATATCACAACAACTGTGAGGATACGTTACTTTTAGACAGGTCCCAGCCAAAGAAAAACTGCCATTTTTTCCTGTCAGTGTTTTGTCAATGGTTTCGTTATCCTGAATCATTGCCCTTTGAAATTAGCTTTGATTCATGTATTTATTTTGATGGGTTTAAACTTTAGGCTAAATAAATATCTTCGATGTGAAAAGTATTTGTTCTTTTAGATCTGTTTTGTAAAGTATTACACCCAAAATATTGGAAAATAATATTTGCTATATTAAACATGGATGATTCCATTGAGACTGTGGTTTGGATATGAATGAATGGATGGATGAATGGATGAATGAATGAATGAATGAATGAATGAATGAATGAATGAATGAATGTTTAATGACACCCAGCACTAAAATACACATTGGTTATTGGGTGTCAAACAAAGGTAAGTATATAAAAATTATTAAATTAGAAATAAAAATTATATAAATTATGCAAAAACACTGTAAAAACACTGTAAAAAGGATAAACTGAACATCTCTGTTCTTTGCTATTAAAATATGCGATTCAAAAACAATTATGTTCTCACTGTTAAATTAGAAATATGGATGTAACCTAAAATATAGTAGAATTAAGTTCTTATGAGGAAGACAACTTATGTACTGCAAAGACGTAGGTCATGAGCTGTCACAAAATATTTATTTAATATTTCTTTATTATTATTATTTTTTAATTATTTTATTTTAATCATGATTTTCATATCGGTTTCATACAGTTGTTAGTACAGAATTTATACACCAGTTAGGCGATCTTTACGAATTATAAGCATACATTTACTTACATACCGATATTTAAACGATGTTACGTGGTATCGAAAAAAAATACAGTTCAGTTGAGTTCAACTTTATTTTCGTGCGTATATCCAATTAAGGTTCAAGCACGCTGGGCACACACAGCTATATCTAGGATAGTGGGTTAGTTGTCTGTCCAGGATAGTGGGTTAGTTGTTAGTTGTTAGTTGTTAGTGATAGAAAAGAGGGTGTAGGTCTTACATCTACCCATTGAGTCGTTAAAACTCGCTCTGTGTGGGAGCCGGAACCGAGCTAAAAAACAACAACAAACAAACAAAAACAAAACACACGTTTTTGCCAAACCGTATGTGTAATGCAGGGGAGGCAACTCGTGTGGTTTTCATTGACAATTTGTCAATTCCACCTCGGTGGTTCTTGTATTGTGTGTGTGTGTGTGTGTGTGTGTGTGTGTGTGTGTTGTGTGTGTTTGTGTGTGTATCTGTTTGTGTGTGTATGTGTGTATGTGTGCGTGCGTGTGTGTGTGTGCGTGTGTGTTATCCTGTTGTTTATTTTCTGAAATATTTCTAAGCTAATTCTCAGATTCGTTAATTTTTCATTTGTTCACGTGAGAATTTCCTTTTGGTGTCTTTTGATGCATCTGTGATATATAAAGAATACTCCATGAGTGGCCGTTAGATACCATTTATTGTACGTTTTTAAACAACGAGTTGTAAGATAAATGGTATCTAACGGACACGAATGTAGTATTCTATTTCTTACATATCCTCAAACAAAAATCACGTTTGAAATAAATTTACAATTTGTTTTCTAACTAAAAACTATATATGGCCTTAGCACTTGTAGTTAACTTATACGTCACAGGTTAATCAGTTTCAGGTTGACATGTACGTCACAGAGCAATCGATTTCCAGTGAGTTGTTGTTGTCGTTTTCATTGGATAGTATGGAAGTGACGACTAGTCCAGTCACCAAACGTTTCGCTAACGTTCGCGAACTATTTGATTGGTTCCCGACGTGGCTATTTGATTTACCGTCGGGCGCAAGACAAGACAAGACTTCATTTACACTCGGGCCGTTTGTAGTCAAGGGCGTTTGAATTCATTAATTTAATAAACCAGTTTTTCTGCTCGGTCTGGCTGAACTCTGCCCTAATTTACTTTTGGACTTTAAATTTTTGTCCAGACATGAGCAGTATGAATCAGCTTATTTGGGCTTTAGGTCTCAGACATAACTTCTAAATTTTTATTGCAAATTCCGCCCACCTCAAATTTACACCCACCCCCCCCCCCCAAACCCCCCCCCCCCCCCCCCCCCCCCCCCCCCCCCCCCCCCCCCACCCCACCTCCTGGCCCGGACTTAGTCACTGGCGCGAAACCTTAGTGGTATATGTGCACGTTAAAATATATCGTACTTAAAATATATTGTTGAAGGGAGAGAACTCATGGTGTAAATCGTTCACAAATGAAAGAAAAATTTCATTGTATTTGTTATGTACATTTGTGAGATTTCTATTTTCGCGGTAGCTCGGGTATCATCAGTTATGTTTATATCTTCGCGGGTGCAATAGAAATAACACTTTCTTGCGAAATAACGCGTTTTGCAAGATTTATTGTTGAATTTTTAAAAATATTTTTTATAATTAAAAATTCATTTCAAACAGATAAGTCATGGTATAAATGATTATACAGAGGAATGTTTCCTAGTTTCTCTAATCCTAAACTACCTCTTCAGTTAAAATAGTAAACATCCGATAGACACGGGATTCAAGTTGTCTGCTACTTTTACACCAAGTGCCAGGATGTGATGTCATAGGAAGCATTTTAATTGTGTTCAGTGGACAAAAAACAAACAAACTATCATTAGTAGTCCTAGCTATATTATGTATAAAATTATTACTAGAATTGTAGACTTTTGTTGAAATGGACTAAATATGTATGTATCTGTTATTCTAATTAATGTCCAAAGTATGGTTTTTGTTGCAATCACCTTAGCAAATCTATGGAGATATAAGTGCCGTATCTTAGTTTATAAATGTGGTGTTTTTTTCTTGTTATTGTTCATCGACATTATTGAAATACGAAACGTTTTAAAGGGATTATTCTGAATTAACAGCAATCTTAACAGTTTTTTTACAAATAAAAAAAATGTTTATTTTATTAAAATTACAATTTCATTTTGCGTACATATCCTTGCTTAGAATATAAATATCTCTATAACCAGTGGGTTTCTGGACACTGTAATGTTTTTCAGTTTATCAATACTGATTTTATTTTCAAAATAATTTTGTATGTACGAATTAAAAAAAATTTCCAACGACCAAACGAAATTGAAATAGTTCGGCAGAAGGTCATTCCCAGTGTAATTATCCTTATAATGATAACGCGAAATAAAAATACATTTAAGGTAAGAGACAAGAAACAAGAAAAGTCTTGCTATAGCTGAAAAGTCCCTTTAACAAATAAGAATTAAATACCAAAAGTATGGAATAACATTTAATTTTGTTAGAGTGACATTCGACTGTTTGTTCTAATAGATGGTTTCTCGGGCGTCAACAACAAAGTATTTTTTATTTCGTGATAAGCAATAAGACACAAACGTCTCCAATAAGTATTTGTTGGATGTTTACAGACGTTTTGGTTTTCTATAGATATAATAATTAATAATAGAGCTAATTCACATTCCTATTATGTGGCCTCCCATTGTCAATGCCCCCAAATTTGTAAACAGGGCTATTTTTACGAGATCTCGCGTGAGTTCACGATTAGCGTCCACGAGTTGTCCCGCTACGCGCACATGCGCAGTGGAATGCGATAGAGGTCTATTCCGGATAATCCACGAAAACAGAACTCTCAACTTCCGTTTGGACCATTTGAGTATAACCTAGTTGTGTGTCATTTACCGATTCACCGGTTAACTTTTAATTGTGTTAATGTATTGTGCAAATAAAGAATAATTAAATGTCCACACTTTAAGGTTAGTAAAGTTCTCTTTTTTATTTGTCTTGGGGTGAATAATAAGAATTGTGTATAAGCTTAGCCCTACAAAAATGAACGCTCAAGAAAATTTACACTCATATAACTGATTAATAAATTAACTTTGTTTTCTTTTGTTCATGAAATCCAGGCCCAGTGGTAAAGCGCACGGCTGGTGCGTGGTCGGTCTAGAATCGATCCCTGTCGGTGGGCCCATTGGGCTATTTATCGTTCCAGCCAGTGCACCACGACTGGTATATCAAAGACCGTGGTATGTGCTATCCTGTCTGTGGGATGTAGCATATGAAAGATAACTTGCTATTAATAGAAAAATGTAGCGGTTTTCCTCTCTGTGACTGTGTCAAAATGACCATATGTTTGACATCCAATAGACGATGATTAATAAATCAATGTGCTCTAGTGGTGTCGTTAAACAAAACAAACTTTTTTAATGAAATCGTGACAGCATTCAGATTAATTCAAAGCATTATTTTTAATTTGTATATGACATTTAACAATGTAATGCAAAACCAGTACTATTCATGTCAGTAGTTAGGTAACACATTTGTATATGACATTTAACAATGTGATGAAAAACCAGTACTATTCATGTCAGTAGTTAGGTAACACATTTGTATATGACATTTAACAATGTAATGCAAAGCCAGTACTATTCATGTCAGTAGTTAGGTAACACATTTGTATATGACATTTAACAATGTAATGCAAAACCAGTACTATTCATGTCAGTAGTTAGGTAACACATTTGCACATTTTTCAACGTGTTACCGAGCTACGGGCATGAACAGTGTTGGTTCTGCATCACATGGTTAAATAACAAAAGTAACACTGGAGTAGGGCTAGCTGTTGTGAACAAATGAGTGATCCGTTATAGCCTTGTATTAAATAACAAAAGTAACACTGGAGTATGGCTAACTGTTGTGAACAAATGAGTGATTCCGTTATAGCCTTGTATTAAATAACAAATGTAACACCGAGTATGGCTAGCTGTTGCGAACAAATGAGTGATTCCGTTATAGTCTTGTATTAAATAACAAATGTAACACCGGGGTATGGCTGCTGTGAACAAATGAGTCATTCCGTTATAGCCTTGTATTAAATAACAAATGTAACACCGGGGTAAGGCTAGCTGCTGCAAACAAATGAGTCATTCTGTTATAGTCTTGTATTAAATAACAAATGTAACACCGGGGTATGGCTGCTGTGAACAAATGAGTCATTCTGTTATAGCCTTGTATTAAATAACAAATGTAACACCGGAGTATGGCTAGCTGCTGTGAACAAATGAGTGATTCCGTTATAGCCTTGTATTAAATAACAAAAGTAACACCGAGTATGGCTAGCTGCTGCGAACAAATGAGTCATTCTGTTATAGCCTTGTATTAAATAACAAATGTAACACCGGAGTATGGCTAGCTGCTGTGAACAAATGAGTGATTCCGTTATAGTCTTGTATTAAATAACAAATGTAACACCGGGGTACGGCTAGCTGCTGCGAACAAATGAGTGATTCCGTTATAGCCTTGTATTAAATAACAAATGTAACACCGGGGTACGGCTAGCTGCTGTGAACAAATGAGTGATTCCGTTATAGTCTTGTATTAAATAACAAATGTAACACCGGGGTACGGCTAGCTGCTGTGAACAAATGAGTCATTCCGTTATAGCCTTGTATTAAATAACAAATGTAACACCGGGGTACGGCTAGCTGCTGCGAACAAATGAGTCATTCCGTTATAGCCTTGTATTAAATAACAAATGTAACACCGGGGTACGGCTAGCTGCTGCGAACAAATGAGTCATTCCGTTATAGCCTTGTATTAAATAACAAATGTAACACCGGGGTACGGCTAGCTGCTGCGAACAAATGAGTCATTCCATTATAGCCTTGTATTAAATAACAAATGTAACACCGGGGTATGGCTGCTGTGAACAAATGAGTCATTCCGTTATAGCCTTGTATCAAATAACAAATGTAACACCGGGGTATGGCTGCTGTGAACAAATGAGTCATTCCATTATAGCCTTGTATTAAATAACAAATGTAACACCGGGGTATGGCTGCTGTGAACAAATGAGTCATTCCGTTATAGCCTTGTATTAAATAACAAATGTAACACCGGGGTATGGCTGCTGTGAACAAATGAGTCATTCCGTTATAGCCTTGTATTAAATAACAAATGTAACACCGGGGTACGGCTAGCTGCTGCGAACAAATGAGTCATTCCGTTATAGCCTTGTATTAAATAACAAATGTAACACCAGGGTACGACTAGCTGCTGCGAACAAATGAGTCATTCCATTATAGCCTTGTATTAAATAACAAATGTAACACTGGGGTATGGCTGCTGTGAACAAATGAGTCATTCCGTTATAGCCTTGTATTAAATAACAAATGTAACACCGGGGTACGGCTAGCTGCTGCGAACAAATGAGTCATTCCGTTATAGCCTTGTATCAAATAACAAATGTAACACCGGGGTACGGCTAGCTGCTGCGAACAAATGAGTCATTCCGTTATAGCCTTGTATTAAATAACAAATGTAACACCAGAGCAGGGCTAGCTGCTGCAAACAAATGAGTCATTCCGTTATAGCCTTGTATTAAATAACAAATGTAACACCGGAGCAGGGCTAGCTGTTGCGAACAAATGAGTCATTCCGTTATAGCCTTGTATTAAATAACAAATGTAACACCGGGGTACGGCTAGCTGCTGCGAACAAATGAGTCATTCCGTTATAGCCTTGTATTAAATAACAAATGTAACACCGGGGTACGGCTAGCTGCTGCGAACAAATGAGTCATTCTGTTATAGCCTTGTATTAAATAACAAATGTAACACCGGGGTACGGCTAGCTGCTGCGAACAAATGAGTCATTCCGTTATAGCCTTGTATTAAATAACAAATGTAACACCGGAGTATGGCTAACTGTTGTGAACAAATGAGTGATTCCGTTATAGTCTTGTGTTAAATAACAAATGAGTGATTCCATTATATTCTTCTATGGCTTTGATAATGTGTACACTTCCTCACAGTTGGGAAATTACCCGTCGCCCAGAGGTTTCGCTAGAAGAAACTAATTTAATTCTGGTCAAACGTCATCAACATGTCGCGATGACGTCTCGCTAATTGGATAACTCTGTGAATACACACTGCGACACATGTGGAGCTTCCCTTTTCTATAACACTGCAGAAGGAAGGAATAACAGAATCCGTAACTCTAGGGGGCGGGATGTAGTCCAGTTGTAAAGCGTTCCCTTAATGTGCGGTCGGTCTAGGATCGATCCCCGTCGGTGGGCCCGTTGGGCTATTTCTCGTCACAACCAGTGCACCACGACTGGTATATCAAACGCTGTGGTATGTGCTATTCTGTCTGTGAGATGGTGAATATAAAAGTTCCTTTGCTACTGATGGAGAAATGTAGCGACTATGCGTCAAAATTACCATATGTTTGACATCCAATAGCCGATGATTAATATATCAATGTGCTCTAGTGGTGTCGTTAAACAAAACAGACTTCTTCTTCTTCCGTAACTCTATCCCATCAGAAAGAACAACACAAAACATGGTCTAAGGGGTCGAACACAGTGTGATCTTAAACCTGACGGCTGTTACAAACATTTGGAATCACTCTTTACGACAGAAGATCGCCTGAATACGAAATGGGGTTAATTCAGGTACAACTGCCCTAGACAGTTCCACCAAAACACACTCCACAGTTATATTATATAGTTTTAAGTTGCAGATCTTAGTTTTAACCCGTAAAAATGGATCCTATATTCTGGTACATTTGGATAGTTACCATAGAGTGAAACGAGTGTGTGACGATGAAACGGGAAATACCCATAAAAAATAGATTAAAACTCGTCTCTAGAATTGTTACTTCTTAGAGGTCCATACGTTTCTTAAAATATAAAACAAATGCATTTTGTGGTATTAAAGTGACCCTAAACACTTAGGATGTACGGAAATGAATAATTTAAACAATAAAATTTAAGTAATGTCTTATTCCAATTGTGAAAAACGTCTTTAATAGTGACCAATTCGCAGTAGTGTTTATAACTAGGGTCCGTCGCTTTAAAATGCATTGATGGTTTTCTTCTTCTTTGTTTATTTTTTTAATACAGACATGGAAGTTTGGATATGCTAACGGGTTTCTTATTTTACTTTGAAACAAGAAAGCAAACTGACTCTCTCATATTACACATGCCTCTACAGTTAGTGACAACAGAGCACACAGGAGCGGAACCAGGTGATGGTGATGGGGTGCGCACCTCCTCTCACGAACTTCATTGGACTATCAAAATCATCTATACATGATGCATGTTAGTGAAATTTGGAATACTGTAGATGCCATTTTTTCTTGACGTTGCATCTCCTCCCTAGAACAAACCTGTAACCTGGAATGAGATTGTGTCAGCCGAGTCCTCGCTGTTATCACCACGACCCTCCGTCTCTTCGTCTCCTAAACGGAAAAGGGGGCGCGATCTAGCTCAGTTGGTAAAGAGCTCGCCTGAAGTGATTGTTGTAGGATGGAATAACTCGGTGGACCCATTCTCTGATTGAGTTTTATTCCTGTCCCAACCAGTGCACTACAATTGATATATCAAAGGTCGTGGTGTGTGCTTTCCTGTCTGTGGGATGGTGCGTATAAAAGATCCCTTGCTACTAATGGAAAAATGTAGCAGGTTTCCTCTCTAAGACTATATGTCAGAATGACCAAATGTTTGACATCCAATAGCCGATGATTAATAAATCAATGTGCTCTAGTGGTGCCTTTAAACAAAAGACACGTGATTGCCACCACGAGCCATTCCCAATCTGGAGCTCGACGCGGTAAGACGTGTTTGTTTCGCTTGTGCACACTGCACGTGCTTTCGTGTGCTCGACTTGGGGGATCGAGGCCACTCATGTGGACATATTAATCGGACTTTAAACTTTTAGACCTTCGTTCAAAATTTCATGTCGAATTTACTTTTTTTTAAATATAACTAAATAGTCTGATCCTCTCTTCTTTATTTTTGGACTGTCCTTCTAAAATGCTCCAAATTATTTAAATATTCGGCAGTGGTATATGGGCACGTTAAACTAGATATCTATCTATCTATCCACCACGGACCACGCAACCCGCCGACGTGGTCGCGTCGTCAACACACACGACCCTGCATCAGGTCTACACGACACCTGACAATAAATCCCCGGTGTACAATACAGGCGCTCTTTAATCCCAGGTAAGACCGGTGATCGATTAGAGCAATATTTAATCAACATTTCTCTCCACCGCCGGGTCTCTCATTCACGGCATTGTCACCCGACACGCTGTTAGGCCACGTCCCTTCAATAGTTGTTGTCAGGCCGCATACGGCCTTGTTACAATGATGTGGGTTTTAAGCTAGAAGGTATTGAGTTCGCGTGCCGATTCTTGCCCCAGAAGTGTTAGACCACTACACCAACCTGTCTCTCTCTCTCTCTCTCTCTCTCTCTCTCTCTCTCTCTCTCTCTCTCTCTCTCTCTCTCTCTCTCTCTCTCTCTCTCTCTCTCTCACACACACACACACACACACAATCATTAACAACTAATCATTAACCTATGTTCTGGACCGACAGCCCGGAAATCTGAGGTTTGTGCCCAGGACAGTGTGCTTGAACCGTAATTGAATATAAGCACGAAAATATGTCTCGTGCTTTAATTCGTTTGTGGTTTGTATGACATAAACATGACTTGACATGAGGAATGACAGTAAACTTACAAATAAGAAGGATGAATAATCCTGAGGAATGACAGTAAACCTACAAATAAGAAGGATGTATAATCCTGAGGAATGACAGTAAATCTACAAATAAGGAGGATGTATAATTCTGAGGAATGACAGTAAACCTACAAATAAGGAGGATGTATAAAACCTACAAATAAGAAGGATGTATAATCCTGAGGAATGACAGTAAACCTACAAATAAGAAGGATGTATAATCCTGAGGAATGACAGTAAACCTACAAATAAGAAGGATGTATAATCCTGAGGAATGACAGTAAACCTACAAATAAGAAGGATGTATAATCCTGAGGAAAGACAATCATTCTTCTGACAAAAAAGAAGGATGTATAATCCTGTGAAGTAGAATCTTCCTACAGAAAATGAGAAAGATGTATCATCCTGGGGAGTCATAAGCACTTAAGAGTGATTCGTGATTTTGGTCACGACATTGTGAAAACATCGTTTTGCCTTTTCCTTGTACAGATATGCAGTTTTGAATCTGATAGTTTTGTCATTCAGATTAATTCAACAGGAGTGTCTAGTAGGTACGTTCACTATAATAGGAAATAACTTCAATGGCGTCAATCTCTCGAAGCGACAAAATCACTATTGGCAAATGGATTGCACCAGTTATCAGTGGTTTGAAGGATAGGAGTAAATAATAACTCAAGTACATATATAAACCAATCAGACATTTGTTTTAAATATCTCTCTTAAGCAAAGAACGAATATAGCGTTTTGGTGTTACTGATAAATTTTGAAAATATCAAAGGAACGCCGACCGAGAACTATAGGTAAAATTAACATATGGGTTTTATTTTTTGTTATTTTATTGATTCGGTCGATTAGCACTGAAAGTTATAAAAAGAAAGACATGTTTTATTTAACGACGCCCTCAACACATTTTATTTACGGTTATATGGCGTCAAACATATGGTGAAGGACCACACAGATAATGAGAAAGAAAACACGCTGTCGCCACTTCATGGGCTACTCTTTTCGATTAACAGCAAGCGATCTTTTATATGCACCATCCCACACAGGGTAGTACATACCACGACCTTTGATTTACCAGTCGTGATGCACTGGCTGGAACGAGAAATAGCCCAATGGGCTCACCGACGGGGATCGATCCCACACCGACCGCGTATCGAGCGAGCGCTGTACCATTGGACTACGTCCCCCCCCCCCCCCCCCCCCCCGAAATTTATAAAATATTAAACAACTCGTATCGGCCTTAATAACTTGTCACCGTGTCCGATTTGCAAACTAGATTATGTATTCATGTTACGCAGAACGTATGCAGAGCGATCGCTAGTAATAAACGATTGTTAGCCATTCTATGAAGCGTGTGAATCTTTTGTATGGTCATTGTATCGCGCACTTTATCATTCTAAAAGATTTGATTTACCTCAACGATCACCCTTAACCCAGCCACCCCCAGAATGCTCGTGTGCCGACTACGGTGGTCGCTATGGTTACGTAAGTCAAACCGACCACGACAGAATGTGTACTTACATTTCTGTGTATGACTCTGTTGTACTTACGATTCCTGTGATCATAATGGCTAGCGAATTTAGTGCTTTCTAACGATTTGGATTATCGGTTACTTCTAAGTCGGATTATTTGTATATGGTTTTACTGGTTTATGTATCAACGTATGGAAGGAATTATTATATTAATACACTATCACCGAGGAGCCATATAGCCACTGGAGATTTAGTCCATAAACCAAACTAGCAGTGCGAGGACACAATAGTTTATCACGGAATGCAGTCATAAAACGCAGACGACTTTTAACTTAGTTCGGAGTTGATTTCGTTTTACGGAGTTGATTTCTTATACCGGAGCGTGTGTGTGTGTAGATCGGTTCACGATTCATTAGGTTATGGACACTTTCTGAGTAAAGGATCTCGAGTTCGCTTAAAACCCCCAGACCGTGAAGTTAGACAGGACAATCGGTGATTTTATCCGAGTACACAGGACAGTCTGTACAGGTGAGTTCGTCTTGTGATGGATCTGCCGCCTCCCGCCACGAAGAGGCTGATCAAGACGGCTCTCCACCAAGCCATTCTAGACTGTCGTCTACACCAGGTCAGACTGCTCGTTTTCAAACATGGCGTTAACATCGACAGTCGCGACATCAACGGCCGCACCCCGCTCATGCTGTCGTGCATGATAGCCAACCCGGAATATGCGTACAAGATGGCGAAGATCCTGTTGAAGTCTGGGGCGTCGCTCAACGTGAAAGACAACATGGAGAGAACCGCCCTCAGCTACGCCTGCATGAACGGACGGGAGGGCATCGTGGCCAGGATCCTCAAGGAGGACGTCCTGGACATCAACGAACCGGACACCGACGGCAACACGCCTCTTCATCACAGCACCTTAAGCAGCAATCCTAAAATAGTGGAGATGTTGGTTGAAGCCTTCAAGAAGTTCGGTTTGAACGCCGACAGAAGAAACAATCTTGGATATACGGCTCTGCTCCTTGCCTGCAAGTTTGGTCATTACGTGTCGGCCCACATCCTGCTGACGCGGATCCAGGCGTCCCCGACTCTGAGGGATGGGGAGATGTACCTGAACGCGGCAGACTGGACTCGCAGGAGCCACGATGTTCGGATGACCCTTCAGAACACCATCCGACGCTCGCTGGCCTTCGAGAGGGAGCCCACCCAGCACACGTTGTCGTTCTCCAGAGAGTCGACGATGTACCAGAAGCCGTTCACGCCCGTCTGCCATCACACCAAAGCACAGAAGAATCCACTAAGCTGCAGCTTCGGCTCGGTGTTGAAGCTGCCGGCGCTGTTTGAAACGTCTGTGAATGACAGTGATAGAAGCGAGGTCTTCATTGACGGACTGGAGGCAAGGCAGGTTCTGCTGAACGAAATCATGGACACAGAGCCCAAACAGCGACCTTTCTCGACGAAAACCACCAATACAAGATGGGCGCATCCATCCACGGCTAAACTGATGTCTTTGGGCAGACGCAGCAAAACGGCAGTAATTCCGGACATGGTAACGTTGTTTCGAATATATTCTGAGCAATATCAACCAGACTGGAAGAAATATCATCGTAGAAGTGAAAGAAAAGTGACGCTTGTGACATCATTAGATAACACATCTGCCATCAGTGGAGAACTTCCGTCACTGGAGGCGCATGCGCCGTAATTAGAATTCAAAATGGGAGTAAATGTTAGACATTAAATTTTATGACATCAGAATAATGTCATTTTGTTCCATATACCTATAGGTTTATTTTGTTTATATTGCTAACAGTATGTTGAATTTTCGTAGTGTTGTTATGTGGATGTTGCAATACATGACAGTGACTGTGTACTCAAACAAAACAGTTCCTGAAATGTGCAAAACTTACATGTAAATAATTTCAGTTTGGTTTGATATAACAAGAAAGGTAAAAGGGTTTTGGAGATAAAAAAAAATACCCTACTTATTTTTGTGTGCAATTTAGAAAACAATCGGCTCAGAAATAAATAACTTGCAGTAAATTCCATAGTATGAAAAAAAGGCTTTCCCTGTATACTATTAATTATTTAACATTAAATTATAATGTTGAAATTAATGTAACAAACATAACACCTTATGTTTCAAAATTGTTTATTTGTCTGTTCTCAATGACATTAAACCACCGCTATTCCTACTCGTTGCCAAATGTTTTTCGTTTGGTATAGGCTTACGAGGCACAATAATGGGTGAAAATCGTGATAAGCAGACCCCGCCATCTTTTATCAGTTGTTTAGCATTCGCCAAATAATTTTAGTGATTGGACTTTTCAATGTATTCATACATTCTGAAGCCTTTAGTTTAAACATATTAGAGTCTGATTCCAACAGGCGTTAGATATATACTCTTCAAAAAAAGTAGGGGAACTCTAATAAGAATTTACAATTGCCAAAATTGTAAGGTATATTAGCTGTGGGGAATGGTTATATGATAATAACGAATTAATTGGGAAAACATTACAACAGGTAGTTCAGTATTACAGTAGGTTGTATGACCACCAAAGATCTTGAAGGACGATTGGGGTCAGAAGTGAAATTTGAAAGTTGACGTTTTTTTATCAGTAAATCGCAAATTCAAACAATAAAAATTACTAAAAACAAAACAATAACAACTGTATGATCAACAGAATGAAAATGATTGACAGAAATAATGTTCCACAATGATTAATTGACCTTCCTGGAAATGGTCAAAATCGAGAATGACACCCCACGCACGTGTACGGGACAACTGCGTGATGCACGTGCAAACTATGGAATGTGTTTCGGTGTGTTGATAAACAGACCTGAACGTTTTTTACTAGGATGTCTGTGGTCAAAACTTATGCTTGGTCTGATAGTTGATATTAACATTAATATTTCAGGTTCCCCTACTTTTTTGAAGAGTATATTATTAAGAAAGTTGATATGCGTTAGTTTGTCGTTTTCTCCAAAATATAGCAGTGGCGATTTTATATTGGCCGGTGGACAGACAGTCCAGATGGTTGAGGTGTGTGTCCAGGAAAGAGTACAAAAATAACCATAAATGAAATGAGGGATATATGAGACAAGAAATCATGTCAGGCTCAACTAAAGTAGTTAGCCCCCACCCCCCACAAAAACCCCCAAACAAACAGAAAAACAATAACACTTCTATATATGGAATTGTCTAAAAAGTATGGGAGCTGTAATTTTAATATTTCATAAACATTACTATATATGTATATTTGCATTTAGTGAACATTGTAGGCCATTTGGTCACATATTGTTAAAATAGCATCAGATACAAAATTGTAAATAAAAATGTGCGACGTTAAAAGCTAAGTGAAAATGTATTTACTTTTGTTTACTTGAAATAGTAGTCAGTGTGTCCACCGGTTTGTTCGCAGACTTTCTGATTTTTTCCATTGTGATTTCTTGCCATTTTCCTCGTATTTTGGGGTTTGTTTTTAGTTCATTCTCCGTGAATGCTGCCGTGCCGTAAACAATGGTAGATAAATACGTAGCTTTTCACAGCGCTTATTTTACTCCAATTTTGAATGTGTTGCTGTTTTAACAATATTTGACCTACGAGTCTACACTGTTCACTGAATGTTTCAAATATCCATATTATAATGAGTGTGAAATATTAAAATTACAGTCCCCATACGTTTTAGACCATTCCATATCCAATAAGGTTATTGTTTGTTTGGGGGATTTTTTGTGGGGGAAGCCATCCGATATATTTCAACGTGGCGACGAAGGGTTATATTTGAATGGTGCTAACAGCTGCTGCCAACGCTTGGTACAAGGCCGTGTCGTCTGTTGTATGAAAAGATGCTAAAATGTGTAAAAGTGAAGCTTGTCAGTGATATCATAGTCCAATGACTGAGATAAAAGTGAAGCTTGTCAGTGATATCATAGTCCAATGACTGAGATAAAAGTGAAGTTTGTCAGTGATATCATAGTCCAATGACAGATAAAAGTGCAGTCCTCGCAAGTGCCAACACATGAGGTTCTACTTGACCTGCCATTACTCTAAAACACATCGCATGCTATTAAAATTGGGAAGCGTACCATTTTGAAAATATATAATTCATTCATTCGAACTTATTTTCGTGTTTATATCCAATAAAGGTTCAAACACGCTGCCCTGGGCACACAACTAGGCTATATGGGCTGTCTGTCCAGGACAGTGGGTTAATGGTTAGTTGTTTGTGATTAGTGATCGAGAAATTGGTATAGTAGTCTTACACTTACCCATCGAGTCGTTAAACCTCGCTCTGGGTGGGAGCCAGTACCTGGCTGCGAATCCAGTACCTGCTAGCCTTATGTCCGATGGCTTAACCACGACATCGCCGATGCCGGTAAAAAGATATCAACCTAAACAGCACTATTAGCTGTTTAAAATATTAAACATTTTAAACAGTATGGTGTGCCCACCCGTTCCAACCACAGTTATTATTGTTATTAATTATCTTAATATTATATATTCACGGAAACAAGTTTCTGTGTAAATATTGGTCAAGATATGTTTAACGATAATGAAGGGGAAATCAATTCGTTTTCAAGAAAGTATTTTGGTCATTCGTAAACATTATGAGAAAGTTTGCACAATTAGATTGATGTTATCATCTTTGTCAAATTTTAGCCACATTACAAACTTTGCAAGTTTATATGGTACACAGGAACATTTCCCGCTTTTCTTCCTTCCTTGGGCTATTTTTAACATTTACTTATCCACTTCTAACCTCTAGAAGTCGTGTGTATCATTGTAGAGTATCTAATGGAATAAGTTCCTGAACCATGTACAAATATATAGAGTTCTGTTGTCGAGAAAGCTTGAGCCGCGGTGCAACAGATAAGGTATGGCAGGTTATGACAAACTGATCTATACTGACACTAAGCTCTATACCTCGCCATTTCACTTCTTAAACCTTCGGTGAAAAGAAATCGACAACGATTATTCTCAAGTGAATAATAAACTCACCTTTCGCTGGTATACACATTAGCCTAATATAACAATAAGTAAACAGTATTCATGAACGAACGCATCGAAACAGTAGTAGGTAGTCTCTCTCTCTCTCTCTCTCTCTCTCTCTCTCTCTCTCTCTCTCTCTCTCTCTCTCTCTCTCTCTCTCTCTCTCTGTCGGTCTCTCTCCCCCTCTCTCTATCTCTCTTGCTCTGCTAGCCCCTCTATCTTTCTCTGCCCCGCTCTGCCTCTCTCTCTCCCCCCCCCCCCCCCTCTCTCTCTCTCTCTCTCTCTCTCTCTCTCTCTCTCTCTCTCTCTCTCTCTCTCTCTCTCTCTCACACACACACACACACAACTAAACACATATGAGCATTCACATATACATCCAATGTGCTCTAGCGGTGTCGTTAAACAAAACAGTTTTTTAACTTTAACATAATCACAGCATATATCACGGTGTTGAAATAGATGTCAAAATTATATTTTGTTCATGCGTTATTCTAATATAGACGCCACACTGCCTTATTTATTCTTGTTTTCATATTAATAAGACAAACACAACTGCAGCTATAACAAACTGATATTCTTCGGTGAGATGTGGGGGGGGGGGGGGGGGGGGGGGGGGGGTGAATACTTGACAAAAGTAATCAATTACGATTACGATTACTTTAGAATGTCACGATTACGATTACGATTACAAGATAATTGAAAGTAATCGATTACGATTGCGAATACATTGTCTAGTAATCATGATTACAATCATGATTACATTTCCACAAATCTACACAAATAATGAAATGATGTGACCACCATGAAGTTATGCATTTTATTTTACAACCATACCGATTTCATTCATTGAAAGACATAATGGATAATTTTGGATTATTTATTAAATTATTTCAAACATTTATAAACGTATGTATACTGCAGGGAGGGAATCTGTTTTTAAAACCAGATTTATTATTCTTAAATTTGGATTATTGACCATAGGTATAATTATTTTATCAATTCATAACATATATATTTTGTTATATTATTGAAATAAGCCATAATTAGTAATTGCAAACTGTCTGATCACTATTACTTGGGGGGGGGGGGGGGGGGTTATTGTTTGTAGAACATATACCATTTAATACCATCCACAAATTAAAATAATTAAAACAAATTTTTAAATCTATAAATGAAGACATAAAGAACGAAAGAAAAGAACAAACAGGTAAATAAATAATTAAATTGATATCTGCATACATATACATGAGCACAAGTTGCTCATTGCATTTAATTGTTGACATTCTAAAAATGACTATTATTAATGAATCGATTTGCAGTCATGCTTGCTTTGTGCCATATTATAAGGATCCAATTGTATCGGTGAAAATTACCATTCAGGATGTGTTTATTTTTGTATCATTAGAAGCGCCGCGTTTCGTAGAACATCTATTAAAATCAGCTTTCGGGAATTTTTATCAGACGTATTAATATTTTAAGCTATTTTAAAGGAAAATAAACCAAGGTTTATCATGATAGATTACTTTCAACTGGGTGTTTGCTTAATTAGTTACGTTATTTGTATATATATTATTTTCACACAAAAAAGGGGAAACAAAAGAACGACAACAGTTTCAATATCAACTATGATTTGAAAACATCAATGTTGCTTGACATCGTCGTCGTTAATTTTACTATTTGCAAGAAACCGCACAAAATGCTCAGTTTTAGAACATTAATTTTAACCGTATCATTGCATAGTTCTTCCGATCTATGTACGTTATCTTGCAACATAATTGTGATGCAATAGTGCAAAGGTACAAAACAGGATTAGCTGAAATCATAGGATTGGTTCCGCTTGGTTAAAGTTAAAGTTTGTTTTGTTTTACGACACAACTAGAGCACATTGATTGATTAATCATCGGATATTGGATGTCAAACGTTTGGTAATTCTGACACGTAGTCATCAGAGGAAACCCACTACATGTTTCCATTAGCAGCAAAGGATCTTTCATATGCACTTTCCCACAGACAGGAAAGCACATACCACGGCCTTTGACTAGTTGTGGTAAACCCCAGCCCCGCTTGGTTAACATACCTATATTTTAATTTCCCTGAAGGTACACATAAATGACACTCTGTTGATAATTGATCTAAAGTTTGTTTTGTTTAACGCCACCACTAGAGCACATTAATTTATTAATCATCGATCGGTTATTGGATGTCAAACATTTGGTAATTCTGACATATAGTCTTAGAGAGGAACCCCGCTACATTTTTCCATTAGTAGCAAGGGATCTTTTATATACACCATCCCAGAGACAGGATAGCACATACCACGGCCTTTGATATACCAGTCGTGATGCAATGGCTAGAACGAGAAATAGCCCAATGGGTTCACCAACGGGGATCGACCCTAGACCATTAGGCGAGCGATTTACAACTGGCTTACATCCCGCCCATAATTGATTTAATGAGGCTTTTTAAAAAGTTCTCAGCCTCTGTTTTGCGGGTTTTACAATAACCCAGACTATTATCCTGGACTCGACTGGTTATTATTTCAATCACGCATCGGCTATAGTGGGCATGTCGTTGTTGTTCTGTGTTCTGTGGCAATATTGATTTGTAATTGACACACCATTTTTATTCGTGTTTATTGGTTTCAACTCCACCCTTGACAAGTGGCATTAATAACAACTCTCATTAAAGGAATGACTTTTAATTAAATATTTTTTCACACATTTCACAAAAAAATGTCACATAATTAATTAACTGTCAAGATACTGACAAAAACGAACTCGGAAATGGGACATAGGGTAAAGTGATCGTGAATAGCACAGCCTTGATGCTTCACATCACAGTTATTATCTTTACAGTGCAACAGCTGACATTCTTTGGACTTCCTTTGTCAGTTTTGTTTGAAGTAAGCACTTCATTAGCAGACATTTAATATGGTGGAAAATATGAAAATTGTAAGTCGGACAATATGGTCGGAAGTCTCACATACAGGTATTTATTTTTTACATATTGTGATCGCTTTTAGAGTGAATAATACTTGAAGTCGAGTCAGACATTGACGTCATGATCAAATGACACATCTGAATTGTCCAACTTAAAATCAGCGACGTGCCGGTGGCTTAACCTTCAAACATAAGTAAAGTAGTTATGTGTGTAGAAGTATCTACAAAATAAATATCATGTTCATTAGGATACCATGACTACTTTTTTTTATCGCCGGTGAAAGAGAAATAAACTGTTTTAAAGTGTATATTTTATCGTATTCCAAACTCCCGGTCTTGGTCCTGTCTTCTAGTGTTACACGAATGGATTGTCATCGAGTAATTGAAACGAATAACACCTTGCAAAAGTCCTATTGATTATATTTATAATTATAAAAATCGTCCATCCCTGTTTTAGTGTAAAATACCCAAAATACGGTTTTAAAGTTGTCTGTCAAAACAACAGTTAACCCTATATATCAGGCGCATGTGCATAAAATTGTGTAGAGACAGAAAGAGAGACCGAGACAGAGACAGAGAGAATTGCTATGATGCTGTTAAGAGATTCTTTCATTATTTCCCATACACAAAACTCTCATTCAGAGGAACTTGACATTTCACTCAATAGCAATATCAGTTTTGCTGGATTAACTCACGGACACGACCGACAAAGAACGGGTCGCATCAAGATAGCAGATCTTCAAACAGATTGTCCAGCCCGGGGCTTCACGGAATTAGCCGAAGAGACCATATGCTATGACTGACGCTGTGTGGCCGTCTGTAATTGCGATTGATCGTAAGTGGAGTGTTAGTGAGAGGATTACTGACGTTATAAAGTGGAACTAATGAAATGCCTCATGGAAGCTAATCACAATTAGTGAAATGAGTAATCTACACAATGGTTACTACCTCCTAGTAGGGGGTTGGGGTGGAGGCGAGGCGTTTCAGCGAGTCCAGTCAGTGTTTTTGTTGACGAGTAATTTACTGTGTCAAATGACACGCATTTCATGTAAAGCACATTTGTCACTTTGGGTGACTTCGTTGTCGAACATTAGGTGGCACCAGAAAGACAATTTGAAGCCTTCAGGAGAGTTGTAATTTCAGTATCTTAGTCCTACAACTCGTTGTTTAAAAAAGTGCCCAACTCGATCGTTAGATTCTTTTTGGGACAAAAAAACAACCTTATATAATAAATGGTATCTCTCGGTCCACTCATGTAGTATCCTCTATAATCATTCAATGTCTGTTCTGAAACTAATAGAGGTCACAATATGAGCAAATCCAGATCGACGTCATCTATATAGTCTGAAGACACAATTTTCTGACTCAATACAGTTTTAAAAACCACGTTTTGAATACATGTAAATCGATAAATATTGAAAACGATCTACGTGTGAAAATTAACTAGTGTTTTGTTGAGACTACATTATTTTATGCAATGGCTTAAACGTTTAAAGGAGGGGATAATTAAGGCATTTGGCCTGGTATGCATATTCAACGATATATAATGCACATTATTGCTTAATATCAACAAGTATAATCGTATAGTTAATTAATAAAACGGTTAAATGTGACGGCTATTATATATAACAGGCGCACCCATTGTGTACCATCCCAGTGAATACGCCCTCTGGCGAGCTGGTGGTTACGTAATACCTAACGTGTCACGTCAGGAATTAGTCTTCGAAATGAAGAAACAAAACATACCTGATTGTTGCGGATGCATCACAATGTTCTGTAATAATAGCCATCCCAGTAAGCCAGCAACAATTATATATTATTTTTCAATACAAAATAAACCACCATTGTCAAAGTGTTGAAATAACTGTATTATGTTTTGTACATAAATTCACCCATGTACTGAAATAATAATCGGAGTGTGTTCTTGGTTAATTGGTATTTTCTTTCCGTGGTCTGTACCTGTGGTTCCTGATTGGCAGGTGTATATTTAGACGGTCCCCAGACACTGTGTCTAGACACACTAAAAAGACGTGCCTCTTTTATTAAGATCACAGGGTATTGTGTAATAACCGCACGGATATTCCTCAAATCGTAATGGACTTATCAGTCTTCCTGCTTTATTACAAGACAAGACAAGACAAGAATTTTATTCTCATAAACTGCACCGAGTGCAGTATGGAGAAAATATAAACAAAATAAGTTACAAAGTGTTTTCTGTAGTGGTAATGGACATACTATTTAAGTAATATTAACCCGGAAGACTGACCCTCTCAATGACAATTTGCAAATATTTACATAGTTTACACAAAAGTGATTTTTTAGTTGTAGAAAATAACTGGTAAAAGGTAATTGCACTTGCTCTATTGGTATAGTAACTAGATATATACACATTTCGATCAGTAGATAAAGACGTACATTTAAAAATATAGTGAAACTCATCACCAACATCAGTGTTGCACAAGTGACATATTCTGTTTTCTCTCTCAATATTAAACCATCTACCGGTTTCAATAGGAAGTCTGACATTTCCAGTTCTAAATTTACAAAGAATTCTAGCATTTTTTGTTGAGAGTTTCAACAAATAATTTTCTAATTTAAATTCATGCTTAAACATTCTGTAGTTAATACCTTTTGATGAATCAAATTTATCACTATTCCATGTTTGTAAGTACTGGTCACATAGTATTCGTTTAACTGCATGTTTTAACCACAAAACATCCACCTGTGTACATGAATATATATTACATAAACCACATTCATCTAATATACGTTTTATAAAGGATAACCAAGTACATGGTATAGCATTAACGTTATGGTTATATGATGCCAACATGTATAATATACCAGACAATTTAGATTTTCTACTATTAACAACATTTGCCCAGTATGTAATCATTCTAACTTTAACACTAATAGACAGTCGGTATCTACCTAATTCACCATAAATCATAAAGCTTGGAGTCGACTTATTAACACATAATATATATTTGCAGAACTTGAGGTGTAATCGTTCAATGATATCTAAATTACTGAAGCCCCATATTTCACATCCATATAATAGTATAGGTTTTACAATCCTGTTGAACAGGTCTAATTGACAATCGAACTGTCTGCATTTTTGTAATACAGCAAACATAGACTTTAAGGCTCGATTGATTAGATCTTCTTAGCATTTGTGAATGACCCAGATTTACTCAACACAAGCCCAAGGTATTTAACTTCAGTTACGATTTCTAAGTTTTTATTATTTTATGTAAATTTATTCTGTTTTGTTTTTGAGTTACTTCTTGAAAAAATCAAAATTTTAGTCTTGGCTGCATTAACTTTAAGTTTTCATGTTTCACAGTATATTTGAAAACAATCTAGTTGATGTTGTAGGTCATCTACTTAAGTAATTTTGTAAAACCCTTGATTAAGTAGACTTTCCCATCGAAAATCACAAAACTGACCAATATCGTCGTCCCAAAGAAAAGAAAAGTATCACTTGGGTATCGTGAGTGGTCATTTTTGCTCGAACGTACCCTACCAATAGGCCTAATAATTAATATTCATTTTTTCTTTGGATTTAAAAAAAGAGAAAAATACTGTAACTCCATTTCGTTCTATTGATGCAAATTGAAATATATTTAGTTAAATAGTTTGTTATACTATCAAGTCATTTATGTTGTTTTACAAGTCAGGTTGATGAAAGCGAAGCGCTTTGTCGTAAATTAGAGCGTTTGTTTACACTATGCATAGAGGAGATGGACGGAGTTGACGTCATTTCGCCCCAAGCTATACCACCAGACGTCACAAAAACGAAACAAAATGGCTGCCCCCAGTTAGCAGGAATAATCATGTTTTTTATTAACTCAAAAATTACGCGTTTTTCATTTGTTAAAGTGTCAGTATGTGTTGGTGGTCCGGGTATGTATCTTTCCAACACATAAGGCTCTTGTTTGAGTTGACCCTACCTTTAACAAGCCAGCTAAGTTTAAAGTTTTGAAATATTGGTAGCATTACAAATTATGTCTTCTGTGGGGGTGGGGGGGGGGGGGTTAAGAAAGGGAATTCATTTGAGGATTTAAATAATAATTTGTTGTTAATTAAAAAAAAATAAAAAAAATAAGAAGAAGCTTTGTTCTTTAATTAACATCGTGTAGTTCGCCAACTAACATATTTTTCTGTCTGGAGCAAACGTCTGAACACCAGTCAATTTCCTTGTTCTTTTTTGCTAAATTTGGCAAAGTACACGCCTGTGGGACGTTTGGTCTCAGGCCACACTTAACCTTTCCCTATCAGCGACGTCTGGGCAGCGAGTTTCTTTAATATCCGGAAAGAGTTGTTCTTTTCACGTGCAAGGGAAGCTGAGAGGATGGAGGACAGCGGATTAGGTGGAGAAACACGTCGTGGCTGGAAGAGAGACTGATAATGTTGTTCCCTCCGGCTAAATTAGCAACTGTTATGACTCTTGAGCTTTCTGTTACTTTAAACAATGTAAATGTTGACGAACAGGCCATCCATTCTGTATATTGAATCGTTGCTTAGACTGTCCAAGTCATTTTCGTCAAGAAATATTGAAATTACATTGTATTGCATCTTCATAAAGCATGTCATGTATATAAGTGTGATTATAAAATGTTTTATAATAGTTGTGTTGTGTTGTACTGAGTTGTGTTGTGTTCTGTTGTGTTGTACTGAGTTACATTGTATTGTATTGAGTTGTGTTGTACTGAGTTGTCACGTTGTGTTGTATTGAGTAACAGTTGTATTGTGTTGTGTTGTATTGAGTTGTATTGTACTCAGTTGTGTTGTATTGTACTGAGTTGTGTTGTGTTGTTCTGCACCGAGTTGCGTTGTGTTATATCATGTTTTGTTGTGTTGTACTGAGTTGTGTTGTGGTGTTGTATTGTATAAAGAACTGTGTTGTGTTGTCTTGTCTTGTACCGTGTCGTACATTATGTTAGAACGTAACGAGACGTTGGTCAGCTATCATGTGATGAATATAACTGTTTTTATGTGATGAATATAACTGTCTGCCTTAAAATAAACAAATAAAGGGACGTTTAATGACACCCCAGCATAAAACATATATCGGCTAGTGGGTGCAAACATAAATATGAATATGATTATTTACATTAATAATAAAAATTATATAATTATGTAAAAACTCACTGTCAAGATATGTGTACAAATACAGATATCATAAGTAAGTATATTTTAAACTTTTGTATAAAAATCAATATATTTTTTTATTTTTTTATTAATTCTGGGTGGAATTTCAAATATTCCTCCACATTTCGTTTACCAAATAAATATTTCCTCATCGGCTTAATATGATTACACTGCACCTAAATGTGGCGCAGTGTTCACTGACAGTGTTCACGCTAATGAATGTCCCTTTTAAGAATAAATTAATGTCCTAAATGTGTTTGACCGATGTAAGCATCGCACAAGACTACTTCATTATTCTTGCATCGCCTGTGGGAGGACTGCCAGGCTCATAGGACTGGCTTGACAGAATGGACCTTATTAGCGATTATTATGTGGAAGACATTGAGATTCTCTGCCATTACCACTGCCTCCCCCCCCCCCCCCCCCCCCCCCCATACACACACCATAGCCACTACCTCAAGTAGAGGTCAATATGCCAAACTGAACCATTATCGTTAAGTTTGGCATGTCGCCGCCAGATACAGAATCTGTCATCAGCATGACACATAAAAAAGGACTCGCCTATAAACACCTTCTGAATCCATATCCAGCAAGTCTTCCACCCTGGTCTTCCTGTGCTGTCGCTGTCTTTGTGTTGAATATACGGATAAGTAACTTTTTCTTTTCTTATTTTTCTTTCTTTCTTTTTTTATCCCACTGCCCTCTTTCCTTTCTCTCCTTTGAATTCCATCTCATTTCTTCCCGATCCGGCAACTCCTCTTATCTTTCAACTTCTTTCGCTGTCCACCTCCACATCCCAGTCCTTGTCTTTCCAACCGCGACAGGTGCTTGTCTCTTGTGGCTATATGTGCCACACACCTGCCATTCCCCATCAGCTTTTAGCTGTGGGCTTAGTCTGACCACTTCGGGGAGTGTTCAGTAGTTACTTCTGGCATTGTTAAGAGGCACTTGTAACCACCTATTATGCACATAAGTAACTCTTGAAGATATAACCAGTTGTAGGATCTGGTTAACCTCTTTTCATTGGTGATAGCAGCTGCTGTTCCTGAACCAAGGCCCGTGCTTATAAAATGTTACATTCTAGACTGAAATCTGTAATGACGTTCCATTACGGCGTCAAAGTCTCAGATCTTATTACAGTCTTGATTCTAGACCCTAAAAGTTGTATAAGCACGACGCTAAAAGTGTCATGGGCACGGTGCCTGTTCCTCACAATTGTGTTGGCTATATATGATAATCGGGTTGGCGTAGCCCGAGTACGCTGACTGTAAGAGAGCTACCTAGTAGAGGGTTGGAGTTGTGACATACGGCTGTTCCTCACAATTGTGTTGGCTATATATGATAATCGGGTTGGCGTAGCCCGAGTACTCTGACTGTAAGAGAACTACCTAGTAGAGGGTTGGAGTTGTGACATACGGCTGTTCCTCACAATTGTGTTGGCTATATATGATAATCGGGTTGGCGTAGCCCGAGTACTCTGACTGTAAGAGAGCTACCTAGTAGTTGGTTGGAGTTGTGACATACGTCTGTCCCGGTCCTGGACCATCACGTTCAGAGCCGGTTAGCCCGAGTACTCTTGACTGTAAGAGAGCTACCTAGTAGAGTGTTGGAGTTGTGACATACGTCTGTCCCGGTCCTGGACCATCACGTTCAGAGCCGGTTAGCCCGAGTACTCTTGACTGTAAGAGAGCTACCTAGTAGAGTGTTGGAGTTGTGACGTACGGCTGTCCCGGTCCTGGACCATCACGTTCAGAGCCGGTTAGCCCGAGTACTCTTGACTGTAAGAGAGCTACCTAGTAGAGTGTTGGAGTTGTGACATACGTCTGTCCCGGTCCTGGACCATCACGTTCAGAGCCGGTTAGCCCGAGTACTCTTGACTGTAAGAGAGCTACCTAGTAGAGTGTTGGAGTTGTGACATACGTCTGTCCCGGTCCTGGACCATCACGTTCAGAGCCGGTTAGCCCGAGTACTCTTGACTGTAAGAGAGCTACCTAGTAGAGTGTTGGAGTTGTGACATACGTCTGTCCCGGTCCTGGACCATCACGTTCAGAGCCGGTTAGCCCGAGTACTCTTGACTGTAAGAGAGCTACCTAGTAGAGTGTTGGAGTTGTGACATACGTCTGTCCCGGTCCTGGACCATCACGTTCAGAGCCGGTTAGCCCGAGTACTCTTGACTGTAAGAGAGCTACCTAGTAGAGTGTTGGAGTTGTGACATACGTCTGTCCCGGTCCTGGACCATCACGTTCAGAGCCGGTTAGCCCGAGTACTCTTGACTGTAAGAGAGCTACCTAGTAGAGTGTTGGAGTTGTGACATACGTCTGTCCCGGTCCTGGACCATCACGTTCAGAGCCGGTTAGCCCGAGTACTCTTGACTGTAAGAGAGCTACCTAGTAGAGTGTTGGAGTTGTGACATACGTCTGTCCCGGTCCTGGACCATCACGTTCAGAGCCGGTTAGCCCGAGTACTCTTGACTGTAAGAGAGCTACCTAGTAGAGTGTTGGAGTTGTGACGTACGGCTGTCCCGGTCCTGGACCATCACGTTCAGAGCCGGTTAGCCCGAGTACTCTTGACTGTAAGAGAGCTACCTAGTAGAGTGTTGGAGTTGTGACATACGTCTGTCCCGGTCCTGGACCATCACGTTCAGAGCCGGTTAGCCCGAGTACTCTTGACTGTAAGAGAGCTACCTAGTAGAGTGTTGGAGTTGTGACATACGTCTGTCCCGGTCCTGGACCATCACGTTCAGAGCCGGTTAGCCCGAGTACTCTTGACTGTAAGAGAGCTACCTAGTAGAGTGTTGGAGTTGTGACATACGTCTGTCCCGGTCCTGGACCATCACGTTCAGAGCCGGTTAGCCCGAGTACTCTTGACTGTAAGAGAGCTACCTAGTAGAGTGTTGGAGTTGTGACGTACGGCTGTCCCGGTCCTGGACCATCACGTTCAAGCCGGTTTGTTGAAAGCGGCGTGACAGTAGTCACAATATTTAAACCAATTATCTAGCTTTGATAGAAAAAACTGTTTAGTCCTCTTTCCCTCTCAGTAACAAATACTTAAAGTATGTATGTTTTTGTTTAACGACACCACTAGAGTGAACCTTACAGCTGCATACCCCCCCCCCCCCCCCCATACTGATGTTCAAATAAAATGAGTTGCATTAGTAGTTTTCTCAACAAACATTATCCCCCACGTACGCTGTGTATCAAGTTGGATTGCACGGGCGTAGGAAGGTGCCAAAAAATGCGGAGGCGGGAGGGACGGCACACACACACACACTGGTAACATACAGAAAGAAAAATAAATCTGGTTTTATTTGTTTTGTTTCACTACAAAACAAATCTTCAAGTCTTCCCCTTTAAATATACAAGTAAATATTTCATGATAACCGCAAGACAGTAATTAGTCAAGGGGTCCAACCTAAACCGTATGACACATGCTTGAACTTCGTATACCACTACCAAAATGGCGGATAAAGCTCGCTTCGATACACGACGGTGAGTACATTTTGTCTTACAGCTGCATGCTGAATGCCTTTCTGATTAAAATAATATTGCGATTTATACAATCAGACGGCCTAAGCCTATATCCTCTCCTTCGTGCGACAAACATTTTGAATAAGATTTGTTTTGTAGTGAAACAAAACAAATAAAACCAGATTTATTTTTCTTTCTGTATGTTACCAGTGTGTGTGTGTGTGCCGTCCCTCCCGCCTCCGCATTTTTTGGCACCTTCCTACGCCCGTGCAATCCAACTTGATACACAGCGTACGTGGGGGATAATGTTTGTTGAGAAAACTACTAATGCAACTCATTTTATTTGAACATCAGTATGGGGGGGGGGGGGGGGGGTATGCAGCTGTAAGGTTCACTCTAGTGGTGTCGTTAAACAAAAACATACATACTTTAAGTATTTGTTACTGAGAGGGAAAGAGGACTAAACAGTTTTTTCTATCAAAGCTACATAGTTATTTAGGCCTATTCTTCGTTTTAAATGTAACGATTTTAGAAAAAAATACATGCAAATAATATTCACTGCTATTTATAAATTTATATTATTGCATAATCCAATCAGGATTACCGATAAAAAAACACGTCACATCAAAGTTTGAATTTGATCTGCATCTCCACATTGACAAAGAAATCACTGGTATTTTAATGGATACTCGATAATGATTTTCTATATATATGTACTGTATATTTTTCGCAAAGAATTTTCCAGGAAACCATTGTTTATATAACTAGGCCTACATTGAGTGGAAAGCCTTACAATTTTATATGTGCAGCTTCCCGCCAAAATTATTTTTAACTTTTGTTTTGGAATGTAAACATCATACCTTCTACTATATGCCCCTTCCCCCCCAGATTACAATATAACAATTTAATTTACAAACTTGTAGGATGTTTTGTTTGTTGCAAGAATCTTTAATAGACGACTGAAGGACATTATGGAAACGCGAGTTCAGCTGATAGCTAGCTGTCTTTAGCCAGAACATTCGTCTCTGTCGGCCCTATCTAGCTGAACATGACATCAGCTTATCAGATTTTGTGGATTCGTAAGATTTGTTAACCTACGACTGGAATCTTGTCGTACAGAATGCATCTTTCTGTACATGGCTTGCACGTACATTACAACTTAATCGATATTCTCGAATAATTTATGGAAAGAATATGAATGGCATCAATTAATATGTAAATATTTATAATAAAACAATTTTTAAATAACGATCGAGATGTGGCACTTGTAGGCCTCTACATAAATCGATTAATTTGTAATTATTTATAACACAATATGGCTCTTGCAACTTGGAGAATGCACCTTTAGTTGAATAGGTTTTAAAATAGGTTTTAGCAAAAAAAACAAGTGATTGTTAAAATGTGGGTTGCCTTTGTATTTTGCATGTCAAAAGATGGTGAGGTTGCAGCTTTAAATAACAGGAAACACATGTCACAATAAGTGATGACGTAGTACGCATCAACATTAAAGAAAATGGCTGCTCCTGGCCAAAGAGCCTTTGCTCAAAAGTTAAATAAGTAAGTTTATATCTATTTTATGTAGAATTTGGCTATTTTTAGTCTTTATCGATTGATTAATATAACAAACTGCTCGTTAAGTTTAACATTTCCTTGACTTCACTACAGTTAAAGGAGAAATGTAACATTTCTACCGGCGAATTCCAGTCGTGACTTCCAGACATTTATATTTTTATATTTTTAATTTTTTTGCTGTACTGATGATAACATCTGGCAAGACTTCCTTATTTGCCCCCTCAAACAATTTGGAAGGACTTTCCTTTGGCACTGTCACTAACCCTAACCCTAACTCTATTTATGATAAGTATTTATAATGTTCTTTATTAAGTTTATACGTGACAGTCACAGTGAGTCACAGTAACAGTGCCAAAGGAAAGTCCTACCTACAGACTATAGTCCATCCCATCCTCCTACATAAAATGTTTTTAGTAAATAGGCCAAATTTCAGTTATACTCTCACCCTGTTGAGTTGTTATCTGTATTAAAGTCCGAACTAACATGTTAACAACTACAATAAATTGCTCTCCTACTTTTATTTTTTGTTAGATTTTACCCACATTTTGTTCAGACAAAAATCTTGAAAAAAACATTACAGTGACACAGATTCCACTCACTAGATGATAACCATGTCAGCTATATCGACTTCGCTGAGATCGCATAGGGCAAAAAGCATGTAATTTTGAGCTGGCTGCCATTTTGACTTTTTATGGAATATTCTCCAAGAGGGGTGAAAGGATATGATAATCTAACGTCATAACATGTTATGTTATAATTTATAAAAGCAAATGTGATGACGTCATATTAATGGGATTTTCTAATTACTATTTTTTGTTTAAAGATACCACTAGCAATCATTGATTATATATTAATTATGTCACATACTTTGGAGGCTTTCACCCCTCTTGAAGAGTAGTCCATAAAAAAGCAAACTGGCAGACGTCAGAAAACTGCATGTATTTTGCCCTGTGTCAGAACAAAATTTGGGGGAAATGTAACAGTAATTAAAGGTAGGAGAGTAATTTATCGTAGTTGTTAGTAATTTGGTTCAGACTTTGAGTCATGCCATTTGTGATTTTTTCCTTTTTTAAAGTAATACGCCACCTACCATTTGTTTACGTTCCCATTTTTACAGTAAGACATGTAGACAGTCATGTAGCTAAGAAATTGTAAGTATATCCAATTCTTTGTTACATTTTACCTTAAACATTTCTTTTTTCTACACAGGAACCAAAATAGGTCAAAAACACATGACCTGTATGTCAATTAAAACATTTGTAGTTTTCTTATGGCGATCATGCCAAATATATATATATCAAAGTGTCATCTGCATGTGTATGTTTATTTTTACATACTAGTGAGTGATGTCAGTAAAAATGTGAGGTCTTACATCAATCATTTTCTATGGAAGCAAATAAGGGCGCTAAAATTTGAAAACGTAAACTCAGGATGTAGAGCTATAGTTTTACTTTAAAAAATATGACTATTACTAAAATATATATAGTCAGTATTATATTTGAATAAATAGTAAAAGAATATTTAGATAAAAAATAGAAATAACCAAAGCTAAAAAAAATATAAGAAGTTTGTCCCACCTTATGTTGCAAGCAATATTTTAAACACCATGCAGCAATCTGCTGACCGCTAAATCAATAAAAATAATTATAAAAACAGTTCCTTTTTTATTGATTGCTTCAAGACATAAATTCAACCATGCAAATTACAGTAATATAATTTGTTTTTATGACATTTTGTGCTTCTATACTTGAAACTAGTAAATAACATGACTCAAAAGAGTTGTGTGTTTTCGTTGAGTTAGTGGGGGTAGGCCGATTGTAAGCATGTGTGTACTTTTGATTGCATTAAATAGGTAGATTTTTCTGCATTGTTGGTTGAAGTAACAATTAAAAGTTTCTTCGACTAATAATTATAATAAAATTACAAAGCAGTTTTAAAATATACTAATACAATTATTAAGTTCCTCGAATCACCAGGGAGCCATGCTATCAGTGGTTATGTTTGATGTAAGAAGAAAAGTAAAAGTGTTTTGAAAAAAACAAGAAAAACAAAACAATTTAGAAAACAATTGGCTCAGAAATAATAGAGCTCTTATAGTAAATTCCATAGTATAAAAAAGGCATTCCCTGTTGGACGGACTATAAGTAGCACATAATAGAGAATGGTTCCCCAGCAGCCAAATTAAAATCTCAGATCTCTTAAAGATCACGCACATGTTTAACTAAAGATATAGCACAAGTGTCTTGGGATGAACTGTTTGGCAAAAAGACCAGAATTGATAAACATTCTCCCCACCGTTGCCCTGGTGATGTGAAAGGCTGTACCCAGGGTGTACATGTCTGAAATGGACACACTCGCAAATACTTAAATTAACACACACCAGAGACATCTCATCAGTTTTAAAATTGTTTTTATTATTGTAGATCACACACGCGCACGCATGCACACACACACACACACACACACACACACACATGTACTTGTTATTTTTCTGTAATAAAGATGTGGTTATGATATGTCAAAATCAAATTAAGTATAATTAAATATTATGATTCGTGTTACAGCTTATAGCACCTGTTTTTGTTATAATTTATTTTTATTAATTTTTGTAGGTGTCTAGTGGGAAATGCATTTAAAAGATCCCTAGCTGTTAATAAAAAAAAGTATCTATAGCTGGTTTCTCTTAAGATTTTATGTAAAAAATTACCAAATAATTGATATCAAATAGCTGCTGATTAATAGTGGTGTCATTAAGTAAAACTAACTTTAACATTACCTTTCATCTGTCTAATGTGTTGTACTGTTTTGTGTATTTTCACAGACAGGGGGCAGCAGAGGTGAGAAGACAGGTGTCATCCACTGTTTTGTTTGCTCCACCTGAACTCACAAAGAGTGTCAGTGGCCTCAACTTGGCTGTAGCTCAACATGGACAAGGGGTAACAGATAGTCATGTTCACAAGCATGGACATTACTACAAGATATTGTGTTATTATATTCACAGATCCAGTATGTATCTTCAGTGTTTGAGATTAAAAGTTTTCGGCAGTATCCCATTTGGATACTAACATTTCTAAATCTGGTATCCCACCTTAGAATTTAGTATCCCACTTAAATGAAATTCATAAATAGCATCATAACTAACTTGGACAATACTGTTCTCGTTCCCTGCCTATTGCTACGCTGATATCGCAATTGAAATCACAGAATTCACAATCAAACGGAATTGGCAGACAGATTTGCTTCATCCATTTTTGTGTAATACTGACAGGGCTTCTAGATTATGGTAGCCCCACTCCCGTGGCTAGTGATATTCAATGTTGGGCTGGTAAATAACTACTATTGCCATGCCCAACAGCTAGTGAATTTTTGTTAGTCAAATGTTGCTGTTAAGTCTATTTTGTAAATATGAATATCTCACCCCACCCCCCAATGTTAGTGATTTCAAGCTCTATCTCCCATTAAGTAAAGTAGGGCTAGTGAATTTATAATCAGGGCTAGTACATTTTGTAAATCACTGATCCCAAGCTAGTGGATTTTATAAAAATTCTAGAAGCGCTGACTGACAAAAGTTAGTATTAAGCAGTAATTTATAAGTGTTCTCGACATTACTAATGAATAACCTACCCGTAGAAATTTTCTGCAAACGTGGAATCAATATCTTAAATAAAATTTGAAGGAAGGAAACATCCAACAAAAACAACAGTGACTTAGTCTATTGCTCCAGCTCGAAAATACTGTTACTTGTCTTAACTTCGTCAGTAAATGACAACTTGCATTGTTTCAATGAAAAATAAAAACTCAGGATTAAAAAAAAAACCATTAGCCTATATGGTATCCCGGCGGGATACTGGGTTTTTGAAATCGGATATCCAAAATTAAAATCTAGTATCCCCAGGATATCGGGATACCGTTAATCTCAAATACTGATCTTGAAGTTAACAACTTGGTAATATTCAGTTTTGTGGCTGTCTTGATTGATCTATTAAAGTATGCAGTACATTTTAATTCTACTAGTAAACATTATTTTATGTGTATGCGTGAATTTAGATGAGTGCTTATGTGGATTTTGTTTTCCATAGCTTGAACAAAGTGTTATTTTTGTTATGAATAATGAATTTTAAAATACTTGAAGTTAACCTTTTAATATCTTTTTGAATGCATGGTTTTACCCATAGTTAATAATTTACAAATTAAAATTTGTACAGCTCCTAAGCAGTTTAAAAATGCTGTACCGTTAAACTAACAACGATCCATTTATTTTCTTTATTACCATAGAATGCTTCTCTCCTTTTTCAACAGCTGCATCCGGCTGATGGGATTGAACCCCCAGATTTTGAAGACTTTGTCATCCAGAACCAGTGTCTGATTGAGCGTGACCCATTCCGCGATCTGCTGCTGTACCCAGAGGATGACATCGAGGTTCACCAGATCCCACGCACGTGTCGCACCGTCAGCCCCGTCGTCCCGGAGATCAGGTTCACATGATAACCACTTTTAGATAGTCCTTGTAACACTGCCATGTAGCTTTTCTTGTTGGATCATCTCTTCTTCCTCCTCCCCTCCCCCCCACCACCACCACCACCACCACCAAGGCGGGACTTAGCCCAGTTCGTTTTTATATTTGTTTTATCATGCTCAATGGGTAGGTGTAAACCACTTGCACCGACCAGTGATCCATAACTGGTTCAACAAAGGCCATGGTTTGTGCTATCCTGCCTGTGGGAAGCGCAAATAAAAGATCTCTTGCTGCCTGTCGAAAAAAGAGTAGCCTATGTGGCGACAGCGGGTTTCCTCTTCAAAAACAGTGTCAAAATGACCATATGTTTGACGTCCAATAGTCAATGATAAGATAAAAAATCAATATGCTCTAGTGGCGTCGTTAAATAAAACAAACTTTACTTTTTTTTCTTTTTTTTAATCATTTCACATACAGCAAGAATAATAGTTTGTAACACACACTGAACTCAAAGTAATAGAAAACACATTGGTCACACGTGATTAAAAACTTAATGATAGTTTGTTGAATGCTCAAAATCACATCAAAGTTTTCAATAATTGTTACATGTACGTACATAAATGCATTTTGAGTAATATTTCAAATGTTTTATCTTTTCAGCAATGACATGGATCCTATCGTGAGTGACTGTATCAAGCGCTACACATCAGAGTATACAGCTGTTACTCGCAGGTAGATCAACTTTATTTGGTCCACACTAAATTAATGAGAGTAATGAAACCTTCAGTTGTATGAAATGCCATTAAAGACAAAGCTTGTATTACTGACCAAGCTGATATTAAAACAGAAATCTGTCTTACAAGTATATATTTTTAAATTATATTGATGTTGATTTAGAAGTAATTGTTTTCATCAGTTACTTCTGATAGTATGTTGGGTTCTGTGGTAAATTCCATTCATGTATTGACTTAAAATATAGGTATAATAAAATTGGATCAAATTATTTTATCAAATGGTTTTTTCCCATTATATATTTGGGTTAGTGGTTTAGCTTTGTGGGCTGGTGAAGATTTGTCCGATACTGCTGTAATCTCAGGATGTTTTGAGGTTGAGAAATTGTTCAATGACAGGACTTTCACCAACAATTGTTATGTTTATCTCAGAACACTGGTACCTCAAACTTGTTGGTTTCTTCCATTCAGCGCTGAGACAAGCAAATTTGGTTGTACTTATTCCATTTGAAATTATAGTAATTTAATGTTGTGGAACGTTGTTTCTGTTATTTGTAAGTAATGTTTTCATTGTTTTTCTGATCATTACAATCTAAATATATATCTTGACACATATTGTTTCAGATATCAAAAGTACAGTTCGAGTTTTTACAGCAAGGATCGACTGTCAGAGTTAGATGGAATTATTCACCAGGAGTACGAGATCGATGTGGAAGATGCACCATCCACCTTTGACAGGGTATAATTATTAACTGTCTGGGGTTTGCACTACAACAGAGAGTTTACAATCATATTAATGGTCCTCTTCTTCCTTTCTTTTTTTGCAAAGTAAAGACTGACAAAAATCCATTTAAAAATGGTGGAGGTTTTTTTCCACTATTAAAGCCTTTTTTTGCCACTAAACAGTAACAACTTCTTGCGTAAATTATCAATTTTTGTTCAGTTTGGTATTTGTAGTAGTTTCAGATACATTTGATGCCAAACAGAAAAGGTGTGTGTCTCCATAACTCGAGTCAACAGCATATAATTACAGACTTATTGCCATTATACAATTTACTTTATTCTGATTGGACAACGTCACTTAAAAACTTAATGTTATCCTTCAAAAAACCTCGAAAATGTCAATACGTAAAATAGGACGTCATTACATATAACGAGTTAAGGAAAGGACATTAGAAACTGATTTATGTGTATTTTTAACTAAATAAGTTATGTTGTTTTGTAATTGTAAAAATTGACATATAAATTGATCAATGTATAACAGTCACAAATTTGGTATAAAATCGCTATGCTATGTGATTTTATGCAATTTGTGACTCTTGTACATAATAAATTCATAATAAATGACAAACAGTTCTTATTAAGGTTTTGTACAATTAGGTTTGTGTTTGTGTTTCAGGAGAACACGAAACGGCAGTCAATTCACATGAATGAGACGCCTCGGGGGAGCTGGGCGAGCAGCATCTTCGACTTGAAGCAGTCACAGGCCGACGCTCTTCTGCCCAATCTGTTCGACCGCAAGTCTTCCGAGGAGGTCGACAAACAGAACGAGGATCAGAGGCAGCAGAACAGACAGGATAACATCTTCAGTCTGTTCACAGTGCAGGACGATGTAAGTACAGAACAGACAGGATAACACATTCAGTCTGTTCACCGTGCAGGACGATGTAAGTACAGAACAGACAGGATAACATCTTTAGTCTGTTCACGGTGCAGGATGATGTAAGTACAGAACAGACAGGATAAAATCTTCAATCTGTTCACCGTGCAGGACGATGTAAGTACAGAACAGACATGATAACATCTTCAGTCTGTTCACGGTGCAGGACGATGTATGTAGAGAACAGACAGGATAACATCTTCAGTCTGTTCACGGTGCAGGACGATGTAAGTAGAGAACAGACAGGATAACATCTTCAGTCTGTTCACTGTGCAGGACGATGTAAGTACAGAACAGACATGATAACATCTTCAGTCTGTTCACGGTGCAGGACGATGTAAGTACAGAACAGACAGGATAACATCTTCAGTCTGTTCACGGTGCATGACGATGTAAGTACAGAACAGATGGGATAACATTTTCAGTCTGTTCACGGTGCAGGACGATGTAAGTACAGAACAGACGGGATAACATTTTCAGTCTGTTCACCGTGCAGGACGATGTAAGTAGAGAACAGACGGGTTAACATCTTCAGTCTGTTCACGGTGCAGGACGATGTAAGTACAGAACAGACATGATAACATCTTTAGTCTGTTCACAGTCTGTTCACCGTGCAGGACAATGTAAGTACAGAACAGACATGATAACATCTTCAGTCTGTTCACCGTGCAGGACGATGTAAGTACAGAACAGACATGATAACATCTCCAATCTGTTCATGGTGCAGGACGATGTAAGTACAGAACAGACAGGATAACATCTTCAGTCTGTTCACCGTGCAGGACGATGTAAGTACAGAACAGACAGGCTACATCTTCAGTCTGTTCACCGTGCAGGACGATGTAAGTACAGAACAGACATGCTAAAATCTTCAGTCTGTTCACGGTGCAGGACGATGTAAGTAGAGAACAGACATGCTAACATCTTCAGTCTGTTCACGGTGCAGGACGATGTAAGTAGAGAACAGACAGGATAACATCTTCAGTCTGTTCACTGTGCAGGACGATGTAAGTACAGAACAGACATGATAACATCTTCAGTCTGTTCATGGTGCAGGACGATGTAAGTACAGAACAGACAGGATAACATCTTCAGTCTGTTCACGGTGCAGGACAATGTAAGTACAGAACAGACATGATAACATCTTCAGTCTGTTCACCGTGCAGGACGATGTAAGTACAGAACAGATATGATAACATCTTCAGTCTGTTCACCGTGCAGGACGATGTAAGTACAGAACAGACATGATAACATCTTCAGTCTGTTCATGGTGCAGGACGGTGTAAGTACAGAACAGACATGATAACATCTTCAGTCTGTTCATGGTGCAGGACGATGTAAGTACAGAACAGACATGATAACATCTTCAGTCTGTTCACCGTGCAGGACGATGTAAGTACAGAAGAGACATGCTAACATCTTCAGTCTTCACGGTGCAGAACGATGTATGTATAGAAGTTATTGGCACAGAAATGAGCTAGACGTGAAGATTTTATCCAAGTTGCTATTAGCATAATATTAATAGATGAGAAAATGGGGATTTATTCTGTTGTGTTAATGTTTTGGCATTAATTTTTTATTTAAAAAAAAGGTTTTTGATTAGACTAGATCATTCTATGATTAACATTTAATATATATTTTTGGTGTACATAGGTTTTGGTTTTGGTAATGTTAATGTCCATGGTTGGTGTGGCTTTGATATCTGGGTCAAAACTATGGAGCAGCCAGTGAGTCTTGAAACTTGTGATAATATAAATCTCATACTGTGTTCCTTGAGATGGATTTGTAAGAAATAGTGTTTCCTATCTTTCTGTGTGTTATATTTCATGTTCCAAACATTGCCTTACAGGACGAAGGTGTCGAGAAACGCCCACCAGCTCCCATCCCTGCTGAGCACTTTGGTCACAAAATACTTGTTAAATGTTTACAGCTGTCGTGAGTATTTCCATTCTGCCATTTGCTCATATATCATTTTTATATAGTTGAAAAAAAGAAACGTTTTTTACCAAAAGATATATGTTACTTATAGTAATATAATTTTTTTCATTACTTGACTGTTTTGAGTGCTTTGAGCTTGCAAGTTACAAACTATTGTTAAATTCAGTCTAATTTTATTTCAAAATGACAAATACTATGTTTTAATAAGCTTATTAGTCATGTTTTTGTTGTATTTCAGTCTCGAGATGGAAGTGGAACCAGTGTTTATCTCTATGGCTCTCTATGATGCCAGGGAACGTAAAAAGGTAACTTCTTGATTCACTTTGTAATGTACTAGTTTGTGACATTAATTACATTCCTTTCTAACAGTATTACTGGTGATAAACTGCAATGTAAGAATGCTACAGTAAATATTGTTTAAAACTATTTATTCATGTTTTTAATGTGTTACTTTCTGCTGAATCTCATGTTTTTGAGTTATTTGTGTGTTTTTAATTTTCAGGTGTCTGTTTCTAATTTGTGTTTGTGATTTTCATCTTCTGATTTTCATCTTCTGATTTTCATTTTCTGATTTTCATCTTCTGATATCTGAATCTAGGGCTAGCTTTGGGGGATCAGAACATTTTGCCAAATTATCTCTTAAGTTTCAAAGCAGAAACCCACCATTATATTTTCTGCAAATTATCAATAAATACCTGAATTCAAACGTTTTGCATTTTGTGAGTGTCTGATCTGGCTCTATGAATCAATGTGTTATTTGTAGGGTGGGGGTTTTCAGTGATCTGAATATCATGTGTTTTTATTTTTAGATATCTGAATCTAATGTGGTGGTGTTTTTTGTTTGTTTCTAGATTTTATGTAATATTTGTTTCTAGAATTTAATGTAATATTTGTTTTTTATTTTTAGATATCTGAATCTAATGAGTTGTTTGTGTTTTTTGTTTCTAGATATCGGAGACTTTTCACTTTGACTTGAATTCGGAACACACCAAGCATCTGATTGGAATGCACGTTCCTCATCAAGACATCTCCACTCTGAGTCGGTCGTGTATCTTCAGTTTAACCTACCCATCTCCAGATGTGTTCCTTGTCGTCAGGGTAACTACACTCTCAATCCGATAGCAGTGTGAATCGTTTGTAACTGGACAATGCTGTTTGATAAAAATGTTTAAAATGTAATAAAAATTGTATGTCTTGTTTTCTTTTTAAACCACAGTCACTAATTAAACAAAGTTCTTTGTTAAAAGTTTTTTTTAAATTTACATCTGATAAAGTAAGCTATTTGTTTTTCAGCTAGAGAAGGTTCTGCAACAAGGGGACATAAGTGAGTGTGCAGAACCCTACATGAAGGAAGACAAGGTACACAAGAGATTTGTTTTCTTTAATGTTTTTAGGGCTTTTTTCCCTGTTTTTCTTAAATCAGATTTTCAGTTAATATTTCACCCCAGGATTCTATTCCTCCATTTGATCAAATGATTTAGTAAAATATCTGTTTGTTATTTGATAACATTGAAGTCAGTATAAACAGTGTCTACAGGTATATTAACAACCTACCTGTTTAGTTAGCTGTGGTATAATTTTGCAGGAACGTACACGTTTTGGGTTTTTTACAGAAGTGATATATAAAACATTATGTTTATAGATAGGTGATTATTGTACTGAGTACGATTTATGTCACATTGCCCTGTATTTTGATAACCACCTAGTTGAGATTGTAAAGCTGTGTTTTGTTCTGTGACAGTCTGCCAAAGAGGAGAAGTACCGCGCGAATGCCGTTCAGTTCTGCGAGCGGCTCGGCAAGTACCGCATGCCCTTCGCCTGGACGGCCATTTACCTCATGAACATCGTCACCGGCGGAAACTCTAACAGTCTGGAGAGAGAGGCATCGGTGGAGAAAAACTCTGAGAGTGAGACGTCACGGGCAACCAGTCTGGGTATGATCAATTACAGAATATTACTCTGAGAGTGAGACGTCACGGGCAACCAGTCTGGGTATGATCAGTTACAGAATATTACTCTGAGAGTGAGATATCACGGGCAACCAGTCTGGGTATGATCAATTACAGAATATTACTCTGAGAGTGAGATGTCACGGGCAACCAGTCTGGGTTTATCAATTACAGAATATTACTCTGAGAGTGAGACGTCACGGGCAACCAGTCTGGGTATGATCAGTTACAGAATATTACTCTGAGAGTGAAACGTCACTGGCAACCAGTCTGGGTATGATCAATTGCAGAATATTACTCTGAGAGTGAAACGTCACGGTCAACCAGTCTGGGTATGATCAGTTACAGAATATTACTCTGAGAGTGAGATGTCACGGGCAACCAGTCTGGGTAAGATCAATTACAGAATATTACTCTGAGAGTGAAACGTCACGGGCAACCAGTCTGGGTATGATAAATTACAGAATATTACTCTGAGAGTGAAACATCACGGGCAACCAGTCTGGGTAAGATCAATTACAGAATATTACTCTGAGAGTGAAACGTCACGGGCAACCATTCTGGGTATGATAAATTACAGAATATTACTCTGAGAGTGAAACGTCACGGGCAACCAGTCTGGGTATGATCAATTACAGAATATTACTCTGAGAGTGAAACGTCACGGGCAACCAGTCTGGGTATGATCAATTACATATTATTACTTTCAGCTGCTTGGATCGCTTTAAATGTGTCTTGCCAAAATATGTGAAATTAAGTTATTGAAGCATGTTGCTCTGTCAAAAGAAGGAGGGGCATTGTAGAGAACTGAGTTCAGATTCAATATAACAGTCAAACAGTGGTGAATGTGTTATCATTATCATGTGTTTTAAGAATTGGTGCCAATATCATTTCAGGTATCAGTGGATGTTAATGTTATTAACATAGTTATCTCCCTTTGCCACTTCATTTTTGTTAAATTTACCAGCCTCGGTGATGTTGTGGTTAAGCCATCGGACATAAGGCTGGTAGGTACAGGGTTCACAGCCCGGTACCGGCTCCCACCCAGAGTGAGTTTTAAAGACTCAGTGGGTAGGTATAAGACCACTACACCTTCTCTCTCATAACCACTAACAAATAACAACCAGGACAGCGTGCTTGAACCTTAATTGGATTATAAGCACGAAAATAAGTTGAAATGAAATGTTAAATGTATATATACTACTCAAAAGAATTTAAGGGTCAGATGATATTTTCGACATTATTTTCTGAATGTCAATTATATTAGCTAGACCATAATGTCACGCATGGTATTGTTCCATTTTGACGAAAGTGGGTCTAAGCAACCCATAAATGAATTAAAATCCACTGTCATTGACACTGTCGACTAGTTCTAATGGCGAAAACATTCTTACATTTGCACGTAAATTAGGGCGAAAGCGAAAGGTCTGCTAAGTGCCCATAACTTGCTTTTTCACAAAGCGCTTCATTTGCACGCTTTGCACGTGTATTCCATGTTCCCAATGCTGAATTTCCGTATAATTGGAGCTTGCGTTCGTGTACGGTGCACACTCCAAATTCGACAATGGTACGACTTCAACTGACTATCGAAGATCGAGGAAGGGCTATTGCTTGGCTTCAGGATGGCAATACGCAAAGAAATGTTGCTCTGAGACTTGGTGTCTGTCAGAGTGTCGTTGGCCGACTGTGGCAACTGTACCAAGGAACGAATTCTGTTTGAAATCGTCCACGTTCGGAAAGACCCCGAAGCACTACAAATAGAGAGGACCGCTACATCACCAATATGGCTCTACGTCAACGCACAACCACTGCACGCCGATTACGTGACAATCTGCGGACTGCGACTGGAACTCGAGTGTCTGATCAAACCATACGCAATCGTCTGAGAGCCAATAATCTACGCTGCCGTCGCCAGGCTGTTCGACCACCACTCCTACCACGTCACAGAATGGCCAGACGTCACTGGTGCACGCTTCATCTGCAGTGGCAACGTGTTCAGTGGGGTCGAGTGATGTTCACTGATGAGTCCAGGTTTAGTCTCCAGTTCAACGACGGTCGGGTTCGTGTCTACAGACGTCCTGGGGAGCGCTTCGCTGACGTTAACGTTAGACAACGTCACCGGTTCGGTGGTGGCAGCGTCATGGTGTGGGGCGGCATCTCTATCCACCACAGGACCCCCCTCTATGTGGTGGATGGCAATCTGAATGGAATCCGCTATCTGAATGAGATTATCCGGCTGTTGGTTCTCCCAGGCCTTCAGCAGATTGGCGGCGGGGCAGTTCTGCAGGATGACAATGCCAGACCCCACCACGCCAGGGTGGTAACGGACTTTCTCAGACAACACGGTATCGCCAGGATGGATTGGCCAGCATATTCGCCTGACTTGACCCCAATAGAGAACGCCTGGGACGAATTAGGCAGGAGAGTTCGGGATAACCATACCCCTCCGGCCAACCTTCATGATCTGGGTCAACTTCTTATGGCAGAGTGGCAGGCCATTGCCCAAGAGTTCTTCAGACGTCTGATCAACAGCATGAGGCAACGATGTGTTGAGTGTATTCGCGCCAGGGGTGGATTCACACATTATTAAACGAATGTTCTAATGTGTAAAATCCATGTTTGACAACCTTCAACTTTGACAGCATGTCATGTGACTTTCTTGTATACAGTGATGTTTATGTGTGGTTTTTTGTAAATATGGAACAATAAATAAAAAATTTGGTGTAGTTTACATCATCAATCTAATACACTCTGAAACTTATTTGATTATAAATTTTTGACCCTTAAATTCTTTTGAGTAGTATATTTTGGCATACAGCTGTATTTTATTAGCTGCAGGAAGAATCAATTGATCATCTTATTGCAGTGATATTGTTGAAAACACTTATTACTGATATCAGCATTTTAGATCAACATCATGCAGTTTGTGTTTTTATTTGATATTTCTCTGTTAGCATTGAACTACTTTGATTGTTTGACAGATCGAAGGAGTGGCAACCTGGGAGGTCAGATGCAGGGATTCCGCAGACAGTCGAAGGATGACCTCGCGACAGCTGGCCGACGTGGTTCGGTGGACCGCGGCCGCAGTGGTTACGACAAGAGACGCAGCTGGTCTCCAGACAGCTACGGAGCGAGTCTCGACAACTTCCGACCTGTCACCCTCACAGTGTCGAGCTTCTTCAAACAGGTAATCTTCTCTTATAAAGAATAAGGTTAGCATAGAAAACTGTTTGCTGTGATTTGTCAAAGGTATAACGTGGTTAGTTTTAGAGTCTACCTACAATTTTATGTATGATTATAAAAGTTATAAGAATTGTTCTTGTTTTGTTTTTGTAGGTTGCGAATGTTTGTGGGCAGCCTTGACAATATAAAACTGAAAATATCAATAAATTTTGTGAAAAATATTAATTGTGATCACCATAATCAACTGACAATTTACCATAATTTTTTTTTTTTGCTGCCATGCACAGATTATAAGAAATTGCAAGGAAAAAAGTGAATTCAAGATACCAGGTCATTATATTCTGTATAGTAAAATGCGTACACACAGGTATGTGTGCTCTGCTTGTATACTGTGCCAGCTTAGGATATGAGTATGAATGAAACGTGTTCAGCTCAGATTAAAACACTACACAGTCTGGCTTAGATAACTTCTCACACAAATCTTAATTGGCTTTATATAAAACCAAAGACTGATCAGTAGTCTTGCTAATAGCATACCGTGTTACTCAGTTGCAATTGAATACTATATTGTTTAACTTATAAACAAAGGCGATATTATGCAAATTGAAGCTGACGTAAAAGTTTTAATGTTGATTATATATGGAATAGAATATTCAATATGCTAAACCACGAAAATAAAAACACGAGTTCTCATTTGAGAGTTGCCAAACATTGAAAATAGGAAACCTCTTAGTTTTTAGTCATCAAACCACAAAAAGTTTAGACCACAAACATTTCTGGTTGTATGGTATATATTTTTGTACTGGGGTTAATATCATTCATCCATTCATTCCATTCATTCCATTCATTAATTTTCAGGAAAGTGACAAGCTCAGTGATGATGATCTCTACAAGTTTCTGGCTGACCTTAAACGACCTTCATCTGTCCTTAAGAGGGTTAAATGTATTCCAGGTTGGTCAGATTTAAGCAGAGGTGATGATCTGCTCTTGTGTCGCTTTTTCGAAGTAAAAATGCTAGATATAGGTATTACTTCTCCAGTGGTGGTGTCAGCAATGGCGTAAATATTTTTGTTAAAGTTTTGCATTTATGTCCTAAGACGGTCAATGAAACTTGGTTTAGAGTTGTATGGATGTTCATTACAGTGAACTGAAAACATTTATGGTAGGCGAGACAATTAATTCCACAGAATTCTTGTCATAAAATGGATATAGTTCAGTGGTAGTGTGTAGTCTGGTCTGAGAGGATACAGGTTTGTGCCTCTTAGTTGACCCGCTGAAGTTTTTCTCTGCAACTAGGTGCTTCTCAACTAATCTACATAAAAGACCTTGCCATTAACTGAAAATAATAGTTTGTAGTGATTTCTTATATGTGTGAAACCATGATTTAGTATTGTACCAGGAGCTAAAAGACCTTGCCATTAACTGAAAATAATAGTTTGTAGTGATTTCTTATATGTGTGATACCCTGATTTAGTATTGTACCAGGAGCTAAAAGAAGTACTTTTGATTCTGGTAGTTACTTGGTTTTATTAATTAACTTATTTTTCAGCCACTCTAAAGCTAGACATCTCTCCGTGCCCCGAAGAGCCGAAATACACGTTGACAGCCGAGCTAGCCAAGGTCGACCCATACCCGGACGACAAGGGGAGACCGACCAAGGAAATCACAGAATTTCCTTCCAAGGAAGTCTATATGCCGTACACCTCTTACAAGTATGTGCAGTGCTGTGGTATATTCATGACAAAAATATTAAATTGGAAAGGGTCAAAATGATCATCCATCAGTAGTCCAATGTTTGTGATCTGTTTATAATGATCCAGTTATGCAGATTAATTGGTTTCAAAATGTTTATACGGCTGTTGTTAACTGCAATAGTTACTAACATATCTATTGGAATATTTTGCTGACATTTTAACTTAATAAATTGTTGTTGTTTCTTCTAAAATATAACGCTAGCATCATTGTCTCAGTTGTAGATTTCACTCTTTAGGTTGTACAATACTAAAGATATTGCTGGTATTTGTATAATATAGAATAGAATAATGTTTTGTCTGACATTTGTTGTTTCAGGAATTCACTGTACATTTATCCCAAGTATCTGAACTTCTCCACTCGTCAGGGGTCAGCTCGGAATTTAGCTGTTAAGATTCAGTTCATGGCTGGTGAAGAAGAAATTCATGCTTTGCCGGTAAATAAACTGTTTTGTTTTCACTCTATAGTTGGCATTCTATTCATACTAGGGCATTGTAAACATTTATTTATTTACTTTCATTTCTCAGCAGGTAAACTATAGATAAATGGAACATAAACACTCTATTTTAAAATTAATTGGCGAATTTTATTTTAATGTGGCGAAATAATGCCATGTACTAATTGATATTTTGTTTGTAAATGATTGGGTTTTTGCAATGTTTGAAGTTTAATGGATAATTTGTCAAAATGTTCTGCTCATCCAGCACTAGCTCTGTATTTACAGTAGTATCTTTGCTAAGAAATATTTAATAGATGCATCTCTGTTAAGAAATATTTAGTAGATGTCACCAGAGCAAAGGGAGAGAATGTTGTGGTTTCTGTATGAGTGTCAGTTCATTTATTGTTTATATATGTTACCTCTTTTAAGTGATCTATGGTAAATCTGTGAATGTCGGTTCATTAATTGTTTATTTGTTACATGTTTCAGGTGATATATGGTAAATCTGAGTGTTGGTTCATTTATTGTTTATATATGTTACCTCTTTTAAGTGATCTATGGTAAATCTGTGAATGTCGGTTCATTAATTGTTTATTTGTTACATGTTTCAGGTGATATATGGTAAATCTGAGTGTTGGTTCATTAATTGTTTTATTTGTTACCTCTTTTAGGTGATCTATGGTAAATCTGTGAGTGTCTGTTCATTAATTATTTTATTTGTTACATGTTTCAGGTGATCTATGGTAAATCTGTGAGTGTCGGTTCATATATTGTTTCATGACGTTACATGTTTCAGGTGATCTATGGTAAATCTGTGAGTGTCGGTTCATGTTTTGTTTCATCACGTTACATGTTTCAGGTGATCTATGGTAAATCTGTGAGTGTCGGTTCATGTATTGTTTCATGACGTTACATGTTTCAGGTGGTCTATGGTAAATCTGTGAGTGTCGGTTCATGTATTGAGGTGGTCTATGGTAAATCTGTGAGTGTCGGTTCATGTATTGTTTCATGACGTTACATGTTTCAGATGATCTATGGTAAATCTGTAAGTGGCAGTTCATGTATTGTTTCATGACGTTACATGTTTCAGGTGATCTATGGTAAATCAAGCTGTCCTGAGTTTACAAGAGAAGCGTACTCGGCTGTCACTTACCACAACAAGTAAGATGTTCTGTTGGGTTAAACATTTTACAATATCATTTACTGTTATTACAGTTTAAAAAACCTGTTAAAAACAACTTTTGGTAATATAAAGTTTAAAAGGTAAATATTTCCAATACAGACAACTTATAGAATTTGTTTTTGTCAATTGTGATAATGTTGATTTTACTGGGACAAAACAAAGTTAACTAAATGTTACAAAAGGTCTAAAATTATTATTCTTTAACTAAGAAAATATACATAGTTGTATGTATTATGTTATAAGTTATTTATTAAAATAAAGCTGACATATATCTACTAATTTCTATAGACTGGTCATCTCTATAGATAATATCTCTTAACACTAGTACCATTCCTCTATCAGGTCTCCTGATCTATACGAAGAGGTGAAGGCAAAGCTGCCCGCCAAACTGACGGAGTTCCACCACATCATGTTCACGTTCTACCACATCAGCTGTCAGGTGAAGAAGAACGAACCCACGCCCACGGAGATACCTGTAGGATACACGGTCAGTTCACTGTTCTGTCTACCTTACAGTAAATGAGAGAAGATGTAGTGTTAGCTTGTTTTGAACCTAACAAAGGCTTCTTTGATCACTCTAGTTTGACCCCAAAATTGTTGACCTGGCAGCCCATATGTTTCAAGCACGGTAATATATTTGTTTTCACATTAGGTATGGTTTGTAAAGATGTCTTAGAAATTAATGAGTTGTCAAGTAATACATTAAAAAAAAATATATATTTTTATCAGTCTGATACAAAAATCTAAATAAAAATCCATGTTATTGAAGTGTTACTTGCAAAACATGATTATGTTTATGTGGTTTGTTGTTTTTCCATGGTCTCCACAGTGGCTGCCTCTGATGCGAGATAACCATCTGGTGGTTGGAGAATTCAGTCTTCCCGTCTGTATAGAACGACCCCCTCCACGCTACTCCATGCTGCATCCAGACGTAAGCAGTTAATATTAGTCAGATTAAATTTTAAAACATTTTTCATGTCTAATTTCAATAAGTTAAAATATAGTTGTAAGCTACTTTTAAGTTTGAAATATGCTTTATTCGTTATGTTAATAGTCTTGGCTATTTATCATCAGGCTTTTGCAAACTCTATTGCGTAAAATGTTATATATCTCTTATTTCATATAGACATGATAAATTTATCATCTTAATTATAGTTATTTTAAAAAAGTATAAATGAGTTTTTTATTTAATTTTCTTTTTTAAATTTTGTAGGTGAAACTTCCCAACATGAAATGGGTGGACAATCAGAAAGGTGTGTTCAATGTCGTTGTCAAGGCAGTGTCCTCGGTCCATCCACAGGTAATTCATTTACTTAATTAATATATCCATCCAGGTGGAAACAATCAAGTTAGACATCATTCATCATGAGTATTCAGTTTGCAGGAAATTGCCATTTCATATGAAACCATTATAAATCATCAAAGATATATGTACCTAGAACTTGTGTGAAAGGGTGTATGCTTGTGCTGGATCACTTCTTAGTTTTATGACTTATCACAACATCTGTGTTTCTTTAACTTAACCTTCTGACTACTGCAGGCGAGATATCTCGCCCGATGTCACACCAGTTGACATACTGTACACTGTATACAGTGCATTTCCCAATTCATATTTCCAGTTGTTTTGCACACGACACTCACCTGAAACGTTTTTTTTAAAACAGGAAATGGTTTATTCTACAGCATGATAACTTTTGTTTGTTGTTTTTCTGTGGAAAATAGCTTGGAATTTTTAGTTCAAAAAGTGGTTTTGTGGCAAGTATTTTCGCGTGACAACAATGGCGGCACATCATGGTCATTTTCAGGGATCAATAGCTGATTGTGACAGCTAATTTGATAGTAAATTTAATTGTTTTATCAACAACGAAAATCACCAAATATTGCAATATGAATCGTAGTTCGTTTTTCTTTTTTAAATCTGGTCAGAAAACCACTTTTATCGGGAATAATGGACATAAATACTGGACAGCTGGCCACAAATGTCCGTAAGTAAACGCGTATTTATAAAACATTTAAGTGAATATATGTCGGTAAAAATTATAAACTTGTACCCATTCAACGTAGTTTTTGTCAAAAATTAATCCAGTAGTCTAAAGGTTAAGAAGATAATGTAACATCAGTATTTTTGTCACAGTATGACTTTGGTTTGTCAAAGTATAATAAGAATGCTTAAATCCTAGTGATTTTAGTTGTACATATTTTGACTGAGTTGTCATGATTAGAATATGGTCTTGTTTTCTATATGTAATTTAGTAAACAAATCACATGCTACACATTACTCACCAAGTGTATATTAGTATATAAATAACATAAGAAAGAAAGAGAAATGCACCCAACATATATATGTTTTAATATATAGTTATATTGCATTGGACATACGATTAACAACTATAGAAATAATGAGAATGAAAACCCACTGCTGCCACTCCATAGGTTACTCCTTTCAATTAGCAGCAAGATATCTTTTATATGTTCTATCCCAGATGGAATGGTACATACCACAGCGTTTATTACGCAAGTTATGTAGCACTAGCTGGAATGAGAACACTTTGCACTCGGTTTCAACCTGCCACTTAATAGTAAATAGTAACAACATATGATATAAAACAACACAAATGAACGCCATAGAACTCTTGATGTATTCAATAGACAAAATAAAGTGGTTACCCCCACCACACTCTGAACTCTTGATATATTCAGTAGACAAAATAAAGTGGTTACCCCCACCACACTCTGAAATAGCTATATATATTTATCAAGTTTTATTGTTATTTAGTGTTTTTGTGTTTTGTTATTTGTTTATTTTGATTTGTTTGTACTATTTATTTTGATTTGTTTGTACTATTATTTTGTCTATTTTCACTTGTTTGTACTATTTATTTTGTTTATTTTCACTTGTTTGTACTATTTGTTTTGTTTATTTTCACTTCTTTGTACTATTTGTTTTGTTTATTTTCACTTGTTTGTACTATTTGTTTTGTTTTATGTTCCAGGATGAACACATTGACAGGTTTCTTCACCTGTGTCAAGCGGCCCAGGAGCAGAAACTTCCGCCTCGCATGACGGAGATCAGCTTTGAAACGGAACTCAAACGAAGCATCATGGACATTACACGAGCTAAGGGAGAGAATCTCGTTCAGTTTCTGTCACTGATCCTTGACAAACTGATACTGCTTCTTGTTCGGCCCCCGGTTATTGCTGGCAATATGTGTATGTAACGTAAAACTTCTAACAAATATGGAAATGTACTTAATAGTTGTACTCAAAATATGTCTGTGTATAGACACAGTAATACTTAAGACTCAAACTTGGTGTATGTACAGTAGTACCTCAACCAAATATGTGTAGGTAAATTAATAGTTGTAGTCAAAACATGTGTACTGAAAATAAATCATTATTATTATTATACTTATACTGAAAAAAATGTGTTTATTGTAATAGTTTCATTGAAATATGTATATGTACACATTGTTTCTGCCAAAAAGAAAGTTTTGGGTATGGCGTTATGGAATTGAATGCAACCATAGTCAACAGGGAAGTATGGGGGTCTCTCCCAGAAAGAAAATGGGTTAAGTTTAGGGTTAGAGTTAAGAAATCATACAGTAATGATGAGAGTAATTAATTTTGTCAAAAGTTTAGCTTAAAAAACCCCATCTACAAAACCTTTGGGTATGGCACCATACCCGTTTTATCCTGTGGCAGAAAGCCTGGTACAGTGAAACTCTGACTGAGAAAACGGTTATATTCTACTACCTTTACTGGAAATATCTGTATGAACAGTAACTAACAGTTACTACTTTTACTTGCTGAATGTGTATGTACAGTAATAGGTTTACTGCAAATGTATGTCAGATGTATGTCAGGAAATCTGCCAGATAGTATCACGGGTAAAATTAAGTACCATAAAATATTGGAAATTAATGGATTTTTAAAAATTTTTTTTTAGATAGATGATAGTAAGAGAACTGCTGTTTATAATTAGTGAAAGAGTATGAAATGTAATGTTCAGTTTCAAAACATTTCAAACTGCTAACCACGTCGTAGGGTCATTCTGGTCTGTTTTGTTTCGAAACATTTCAAACTGCTAACCACCTCGTAGGGTCATTCTGGTCTGTTTTGTTTTTATTACATACCCTCAAATTATTTTCTGGCAGAAAGCCTGTTAATAATGTGTTTGATGTATTCCTTGTATCAGGAAATGTGTATGACAACAGAGGTTAAACTTTGTTGACTGCTGATTGCTTCATGATGTTGTGTAAGTGTGTTTATTATGTTTAATCTGTTGCAGTGAACGTGGGTCAGAACACGTTTGAGGCGATCGCGCAGGTTGTACAACAGGTTCACGAACTGTTGGAGGAGAAGAACGATCAGAACGGACGGAACACGTTGCTCGCCTCCTACATCCAGTACAGCTGTTCCCTGGCCCACCCCACTGTCAACAGTCAGAGTATGTATACAGGTTGTTATTTGTTCCATCACTCTTATAACAGCTGTTCCCTGCCCCACCCCGCTGTCAACAGAGTATGTATAAAGGTTGTTATTTGTTCCATCACTCTTATAACAGCTGTTCCCTGCCCCACCCCGCCATCAACAGTCAGAGTATGTATACAGGTTGTTATTTGTTCCATCACTCTTATAGCAGCTGTTCCCTGCCCCACCCCGCCATCAACAGTCAGAGTATGTATACATGTTGTTATTTGTTCTATCACTCTTATAACAGCTGTTCCCTGCCCCACCCCACTGTCAACAGTCAGAGTATGTATATAGGTTGTTATTCGTTCCATCACTCCTATAACAGCTGTTCCCTGCCCCACCCCACTGTCAACAGTCAGAATATGTATACAGGTTGTTATTTCTTCCATCACTCCTTTAACAGCTGTTCCCTGCCCCACCCTGCCATCAACAGTCAGAATATGTATACAGGTTGTTATTCCTTCCATCACTCCTTTAACAGCTGTTCTCTGCCCCACCCCACTGTCAACAGTCAGAGTATGTATACAGGTTGTTATTCGTTGTTATTCGTTCCATCACTCCTATAACAGCTGTTCCCTGCCCCACCCCGCCATCAACAGTCAGAATATGTATACAGGTTGTTATTCGTTCTATCACTCTTATAACAGCTGTTCCCTGCCCCACCCCGCTGTCAACAGTCAGAGTATGTATACAGGTTGTTATTCATTCCATCACTCTTATAACAGCTGTTCCCTGCTCCACCCCGCTGTCAACAGTCAGAGTATGTATACAGGTTGTTATTCATTCTATCACTCTTATAACAGCAAGCCAATGCACCACGACAGGTACATCAAAGGCTGTGGTATGTGCTATCCTGTCTATGGTATGGTGCATATAAAAGATCCCTTGCTGCTAATCGAAAAGAGTAGCCGATGAAGTAGCAACAGTGGGTTTCCTCTCTCAGTATCTGTGTGGTCCTTAACCATATGTCCGATGCCATATAACCATAAATAAAATGTGTTGAGTGCATCGTTAAATAAAACATTTCCTTCTTCCTTCCTTCCTTCTTATAACAGCTGTTCCCTGCCCCACCTCGCCGTCAACAGTCAGAGTATGTATACAGGTTGTTATTCTTTTTAATGAATATAAGTTTTGAAAACAAATGTAAATATTTTTAACTTGGTGTAAATTGTTAATGTTATTGTTTTATTGTTTTCTATTTACAGATTTATCTCCAGTACTGAGCCCGTCTTTGCATTCACAAGGGTACGCAACTCTTGGCCGACCCTCATCTCTGCCAATCAGCAAGCAGGCATACCAGCGCAGCACCAGTAACCCTGACCTTGCTGGCCTCACACCCACATCTCCAGACGCAGAGGTCGCAGGCTTCATTATAGGTTGGTCAGGCCTTGACCTTAAGTTTTTTCAATGGTAGCCCACCGGGCTACCCGGTTATAAATTCTAGTAGCCCTTAGTAAAATTTGGTAGCCCCACAAGTTTAAAAGAAAAGAAAAAAAAGATAGAAAAAAGAAAAATAATTTATTTTTATTTAAACGTTTTAGGGTGGGTTTTTGTAAATCATGACCATTATACTGTGAAATATACACTTATTAAAATTGCATGATAACCCTTAATGAACAATAAAGTTTTTAGTTTAAATCACTGAACAGAATCTGGGGGAAATACTCAAAACTACAACATTAATATGTGACAGAATGAAGTGTCTCATATGTTGCATTATAATATTGCGTAAACCTTCATTATGAGATTAGGCCTAAACAAAATAATAATAATACCTACCTACCTACCCACATTTGAAACTACTGGTCAGAAATGGACAAAACAAATATTTTTAAGGATGGCCTCAAAAGAGGAGTAATTATGGTATATATATATATATATATATATATATATATATATATATATATATATATATATATATATATATATTCAATAGGTGTAATTTTGAAGAATCTTAACAAAACTTGCCTTTATTCCAAAACAATAGCGGTTTTTATTGATGACAATAAACTTGTAAATGCCGTAAGCCAATTATCCCAGACGGGGGATCACCATGTGTGTTTGTGTTATCACGTGACAAGGTCAGTTGTCATTTTGAGCGAGGTTAAACCATAGTAAATGATAAAAGAGATTTCATTAAAATTAATTTGTAAGAAAGATTAATATTTTTAACATTGAAAATATTCGTCAATTTATGCATTTATTTAACATAGTAATAGATATTAATTGTGTAAACAATAATTTGACCATTTGCATAGGTAGCCTAGACGGAAATAAGCCGCTATTGAATTATCGTTTAGTTTAGACTTCAGCTGGCAGCAAATAGTCTTGATCATACAAAGCGTTTGTTATAAATAGGCGTAAAAACAACGGGCGTGTTGTTGATCGTCATAAATGACTACGAATAGTAAACCCATGACCCAAATGAAAATTCCATGACCCGTACTAACCAGGTATATCTGGCCACTGGATTACATCAAATTATTTGTTTTGGTCCGCTATATTTAAAAAACAAAAAATCGTACCATTGGCAAATATACTCCTTTATTTCACTAAATCGTATTGCGCAACTGCCAACTGTTGGTCAGACTAGGGGAGCAATTAACAGTTTCAGCAATTCGAGGCAGTAGAGAGCACGTACATGAAAGGGTGGAATTTCAGACACCGATGACTTAAATGTCTTGCTGATTGTGGAGTAACTGGACATGCCGAAACATTTGGTAGCCCAGCGGACTACCGGGGTTAGACAACTGGTAGTCCGAGTGAGAAATCGGTAGCCAAAACATCCTGGGCTACCGCTAAGGTCGAGCCCTGTTGGTTCTTCAAAATATCACATATTTAGGACATCAGTCAATATTTAGCATGTTTTAATTTCTAAATTTCTGTAGGTTTAGGATGTCAGTCAATATTTAGTGTATTTTATTTCTAAATTTCACGTTTAGGATGTCGGTCAATATTTAGTGTATTTTATTTATAATTTTCACATTTAGGATGTCGGTCAATATTTAGTGTATTTTATTTATAATTTTCACGTTTAGGATATCGGTCAATATTTGGTGTATTTTATTTATAATTTTCACGTTTAGGATGTCGGTCAATATTTAGTGTATTTTATTTATAATGTTCACGTTTAGGACATCGGTGAATATTTAGTGTATTTTATTTCTAATTTTCACGTTTAGGACGTCGGTCAATATTTAGTGTATTTTATTTCTAATTTTCACGTTTAGGACGTCGGTCAATATTTAGTGTATTTTATTTCTAATTTTCACGTTTAGGATGTCGGTCAATATTTAGTGTATTTTATTTCTAAATTTCTTAGTTTAGGACATCAGTCAAATGTTTAATGTGTTTTAATTTGTATATTTCTCATATTTGGGACATCACTCAATATTTAGTGTGTTTTAATTTGTAAATGTCTTGTGTTTAGGAAGTATCAATATTGAGTGTGTTTTAATTTGTAAATATCTTGTGTTTAGGATGTCAGTCAATATTTAGTGTGTTTTAATTTGTAAATGTCTTGTGTTTAGGACGTCAGCTTGACAGGACTGGCAGCATGAAGGGAGATGAGTTTTCTGGTCAGAACTACGCCAAAGTCAGAGGCAAGAAGGTACGAAAATATCATTTGAGAATAAACAGTTAGTTTTTATATGAATGCTGGCAAATGATTTTAAGTAGCACAAATATCTTCTAGAACTCTGGACCTGTAGAATTAGAATTAGGGCTGAACAAGATTAACTACAGTTTGTAGTGATAAAGTGTATCCACAGATGGGTTTGTATAATTTCTGTGTTAAGCACGATGTTCTGCATTTTAAAGTAATTGTTCAATAATAAACCTGTTTTAAGTATAATGTTTAATAATTTTTCACTGTGTGTTTTGTTTGTTTCAGTATATACATGAAGAACTTGCTCTCCAGTGGGTCGTCTCGAGTGGTTCAACACGAGAACTCGCTCTTGGCAAATCCTGGTTCTTCTTTGAGCTGATGGTAATATATAGTTTTATTCTATGTTCTTCGGTGCTTTGTCTTGTGCACTGTCAAGTTATTTATTCCTTGTTTTAAATGATTCGGTGTACTAGCTTTGGGTTTATACTGCCAGAATCCATTCAGTCGGCTTTTATTGCACGGAATGTGTGATTACAAATAATCAGTTTAAGATCTAGATTTCTAATCTGTTAAAAGCACAACCAAAGGATTTCCATGTTTTACATTTATATCGAATGGTAAGTTATAATCACAGCTGAAATAAACCTGATATCTTACTGCATGTTAGTTAATTTGTGATTTATTTCAGATAAAGGCAATGACTCAGTGTTTGAGGTATTTTGTGATGATTTCAGATAAAGGTAATGACTTAGTGTTTGAGTTACTTTGTGATAATTTCAAATAAAAGCAGTGACTCAATGTTTGAAGTATTTGTGATGATTTCAGATAAAGGTAATGACTTAGTGTTTGAGTTACTTTGTGATAATTTCAAATAATAGCAGTGACTCAATGTTTGAGTTACTTTGTGATAATTTCAAATAAAAGCAGTGACTCAATGTTTGAGTTACTTTGTGATAATTTCAAATAAAAGCAGTGACTCAATGTTTGAAGTATTTGTGATGATTTCAGATAAAGGCAATGACTCAATGTTTGAGTTACTTTGTGATAATTTCAAATAAAAGCAGTGACTCAATGTTTGAAGTATTTGTGATGATTTCAGATAAAGGCAATGACTCAATGTTTGAGTTACTTTGTGATAATTTCAAATAAGAGCAGTGACTCAATGTTTGAGTTACTTTGTGATAATTTCAAATAAGAGCAGTGACTCAATGTTTGAGTTACTTTGTGATAATTTCAAATAAAAGCAGTGACTCAATGTTTGAAGTATTTGTGATGATTTCAGATAAAGGCAATGACTCAATGTTTGAGTTACTTTGTGATAATTTCAAATAAAAGCAGTGACTCAATGTTTGAAGTATTTGTGATGATTTCAGATAAAGGTAATGACTTAGTGTTTGAGTTACTTTGTGATAATTTCAAATAAGAGCAGTGACTCAATGTTTGAGTTACTTTGTGATAATTTCAAATAAGAGCAGTGACTCAATGTTTGAGTTACTTTGTGATAATTTCAAATAAAAGCAGTGACTCAATGTTTGAAGTATTTGTGATGATTTCAGATAAAGGCAATGACTCAATGTTTGAGTTACTTTGTGATAATTTCAAATAAAAGCAGTGACTCAATGTTTGAAGTATTTATGATAATTTCAGATAAAGGCGATGGCTGAGCACTTAGACCAGACCGACAGACTGTGTTCTCCGCGACAGATGAGATTTTCCGATCACTTCATTGATGATGTGTCTTCCCTGATCAGCAATCTCATTAAAGACATTGTAGAAAGACATATCAAGGTAATTAGTCTTACCTGAACATAGAGATATATGTGTGTATATTCATTATTTTAATAAGGTGGTTTATTCAAGGGATGTTTTCATTAAAGATATTGTAGAAAGACATATCAAGGTAATTAGTCTTACCTGAACATAGATCTATATGTGTGTATATTCATTATTCTAGTTAGCTGCTTTATTCAACGGATGTTTTTAATCATACTGCTATTTATACCAGTATTGTAGACATTTTTAGAATAAAATAGCTATGATTTCTTTCATGAGCAAATCAGTTTATTACATTTTAACGACTTTTAAATTTTATTCATTAACAGTAAATTTCATTTGGTAGTAAAGAACCATTCTGTTTGTTAGTCTTTTTTAAGTAATAACATTTAAGGACTTCAGTCTTTAATGTTCCAATTAAGAAATAAGTCACTAAATTATAGTTTTGAAATTAATTGGGGTTTTTAGTAATTTTATTGCTACAAAAGACTTGAATAGAAATAAATGTTGAAAGGCGGTGTATTGTGGTCAGTGACTTCGGTAGATTGTTGATGAGGTTAGGACCGAGGTTAGAATTAGTTCAAACCGTCATGAAAACATGGGACATAGCCCAGTGGTAAAGCGCTCACCGGATGTGCAGTCAGTCTAAGATCAATCCCTGTCGGTAATACCATTCTTTTGCGCACAACTAGTATATCAAAGGCCATGATATCCTGTTTGTGAGATGATGCATTTAAAAGATCCCTAGCTATTACTAGAAAAATGTAGCAGATTTCTTCTCTAAGACTATATGTAAAAATTACCAAATGTTTGACATCCAATGGCTAATGATTAATAAATCGATGTGCTCTAGTGTCGTTAAACAAAACAAACATTAACTTTAATTTACAACTTTGAACCTTGATGATATTTTGCATTTGTGTTTTAGGAACCTCCCCTCATTAAGACACTAAATACAAGTTTAAACATTGATGATATTTTGTGTTTGTGTTTTAGGAACCTCCCATCTTTAAGGCACTAAACATAAGTTTAAACATTGATGATATTTTGTGTTTGTGTTTTAGGAACCTCCCCTCATTAAGGCACTAAACACAAGTTTAAACATTGATGATATTTTGTGTTTGTGTTTTAGGAACCTCCCCTCATTAAGACACTAAACACAAGTTTAAACCGTGATAATATTTTGTATTTGTGTTTTAGGAACTTCCCCTCATTAAGGCACTAAACACAAGTTTAAACATTGATGATATTTTGTGTTTGTGTTTTAGGAACCTCCCCTCATTAAGACACTAAACACAAGTTTAAACATCGATGATATTTTGCATTTGTGTTTTAGGAACTTCCCTTCATTAAGGCACTAAACACAAGTTTAAACATCGATGATATTTTGTGTTTGTGTTTTAGGAACCTCCCCTCATTAAGGCACTAAACACAAGTTTAAACATCGATGATATTTTGTGTTTGTGTTTTAGGAACCTCCCCTCATTAAGACACTAAACACAAGTTTAAACCGTGATAATATTTTGTATTTGTGTTTTAGGAACTTCCCCTCATTAAGGCACTAAACACAAGTTTAAACATTGATGATATTTTGTGTTTGTGTTTTAGGAACCTCCCCTCATTAAGACACTAAACACAAGTTTAAACATCGATGATATTTTGCATTTGTGTTTTAGGAACTTCCCCTCATTAAGGCACTAAACACAAGTTTAAACATCGATGATATTTTGTGTTTGTGTTTTAGGAACCTCCCCTCATTAAGGCACTAAACACAAGTTTAAACATTGATGATATTTTGTGTTTGTGTTTTAGGAACCTCCCCTCATTAAGGCACTAAACACAAGTTTAAACCTTGATGATATTTTGTGTTTGTGTTTTAGGAACCTCCCCTCATTAAGGCACTAAATACAAGTTTAAACCTTGATGATATTTTGCATTTGTGTTTTAGGAACCTCCCCTCATTAAGGCACTAAACACAACTTTAAACATTGATGATATTTTGTGTTTGTGTTTTAGGAACCTCCCCTCATTAAGGCACTAAACACAACTTTAAACATTGATGATATTTTGTGTTTGTGTTTTAGGAACCTCCCCTCATTAAGGCACTAAACACAAGTTTAAACATTGATGATATTTTGTGTTTGTGTTTTAGGAACCTCCCCTCATTAAGGCACTAAACACAAGTTTAAACCTTGATGATATTTTGTGTTTGTGTTTTAGGAACCTCCCCTCATTAAGACACTAAATACAAGTTTAAACCTTGATGATATTTTGTATTTGTGTTTTAGGAACTTCCCCTCATTAAGACACTAAATACAAGTTTAAACATCGATGATATTTTGCATTTGTGTTTTAGGAACTTCCCCTCATTAAGGCACTAAACACAAGTTTAAACATCGATGATATTTTGTGTTTGTGTTTTAGGAACCTCCCCTCATTAAGGCACTAAACACAAGTTTAAACATCGATGATATTTTGTGTTTGTGTTTTAGGAACCTCCCCTCATTAAGGCACTAAACACAAGTTTAAACCTTGATGATATTTTGTGTTTGTGTTTTAGGAACCTCCCCTCATTAAGGCACTAAATACAAGTTTAAACCTTGATGATATTTTGCATTTGTGTTTTAGGAACCTCCCCTCATTAAGGCACTAAACACAACTTTAAACATTGATGATATTTTGTGTTTGTGTTTTAGGAACCTCCCCTCATTAAGGCACTAAACACAAGTTTAAACATCGATGATATTTTGTGTTTGTGTTTTAGGAACTTCCCCTCATTAAGGCACTAAGCACAAGTTTAAACCTTGATGATATTTTGTGTTTGTGTTTTAGGAACCTCCCCTCATTAAGGCACTAAACACAAGTTTAAACCTTGATGATATTTTGTGTTTGTGTTTTAGGAACCTCCCCTCATTAAGGCACTAAACACAAGTTTAAACCTTGATGATATTTTGTGTTTGTGTTTTAGGAACCTCCCCTCATTAAGGCACTAAATACAAGTTTAAACCTTGATGATATTTTGCATTTGTGTTTTAGGAACCTCCCCTCATTAAGGCACTAAACACAACTTTAAACATTGATGATATTTTGTGTTTGTGTTTTAGGAACCTCCCCTCATTAAGGCACTAAACACAAGTTTAAACATCGATGATATTTTGTGTTTGTGTTTTAGGAACCTCCCCTCATTAAGGCACTAAACACAAGTTTAAACCTTGATGATATTTTGTGTTTGTGTTTTAGGAACCTCCCCTCATTAAGGCACTAAACACAAGTTTAAACATCGATGATATTTTGCATTTGTGTTTTAGGAACCTCCCCTTATTAAGGCACTAAACACAAGTTTAAACATTGATGATATTTTGTGTTTGTGTTTTAGGAACCTCCCCTCATTAAGACACTAAACACAAGTTTAAACATCAATGATATTTTGCATTTGTGTTTTAGGAACCTCCCCTCATTAAGACACTAAACACAAGTTTAAACATCGATGATATTTTGTGTTTGTGTTTTAGAAACCTCCCCTCATTAAGACACTAAACACAAGTTTAAACCTTGATGATATTTTGTGTTTGTGTTTTAGGAACCTCCCCTCATTAAGGCACTAAACACAAGTTTAAACATTGATGATATTTTGCATTTGTGTTTTAGGAACCTCCCCTCATTAAGACACTAAACACAAGTTTAAACATTGATGATATTTTGCATTTGTGTTTTAGGAACCTCCCCTCATTAAGGCACTAAACACAAGTTTAAACATTGATGATATTTTGCATTTGTGTTTTAGGAACCTCCCCTTATTAAGGCACTAAACACAAGTTTAGCGTTTTTCCTGCATGATCTTTTGTCGCTGGTGGACCGAGGACTTGTGTTCAGTTTTATCAGCCAATACTGTGAGGTGGTGAGTACCATTTTTAAACTTTACTTATTTTCTATCTTGTGATAATTAGTCTTAAACTTTTTATGTCTGTGCTGGAATGACATCATATACTGAGCCTTTTTCATGATGTTATACTAATAGTAGCACGCAATCTGCCATCATGTCCACAACAAAATTAATTACTGGCACATCTTGCGCTGTCAATCCACGTAAGATTAATATGTCTACTTGCACATGTTAACTTATCATTTGAAATAATGATGTCTGTAGGGCTAACTCTTTAGTTTTCAACTCAAAATAAACAAGTACTGTCTATTAGTAATTTCTTTCTCTTTGGATAATAATATAAAAGGCTGTGGTATGTGCTATCCTGTCTGTAGGACTGCATATAAAAATCTCTTGCTGCTAAGGCAAAAAAGTAGCAGATTTCCTATGTGTCAGAATTACCAAATGTTTGATATCCAATAGCTGATGATTAGTAATCAGTGTGCTCTAGTTGTTAACCAACACAAACCTTACCTTTGACTCTGTGTTATACGTCAACAGATTGCCAGTCGTATTTCCCAGCTGTCTGACCCTACGAGCCTCATGCTGCTTCGTCTCGACTTCCTTCGCATCATCTGCAGCCACGAGCACTACTACCCCCTGAACCTGCCGTTTGGAACCCCCCTCACCATGTCGGGGGGAGCCTCCAGCCCCACCCCCAGCTCGGGCAGCGCGACATCCCACAGCTCCTTTGCATCTAACACCTCGACCAGCACGCTGACAGACAAGGGAATCTACTACTCACTGAGCGCTGACTTCAGAAGACAACACTATCTTGTCGGTCTTGTGTTAGCGGATCTAGCATCGGCGTTAGATACGTTGTAAGTTGAAATGGAGTGCAAGTGTAAACAACGTGGCTTGAGCAGGGCTTACTGTCAGCCACGCAGATTGGACATTAGTAAATGGTTGATGCAGAATATATATTTTTTTTAAAGTATATTTTATAGGATTCATAAAACTCACTTAAATTATGAACCACTTATTTTTTTTATGTATGTATTAAAACATTTCCAAAATATACTTTTAATTTCTGAATTTTCATTTATGGATATAAAAGTAAAGAAATAATAATAGAAAGAACCCTTTTAGGACATGAAAATATTCAGTTTTATTTTAATTTAACTAAATGGTTGGGTTTTTTTTGCATCTATTTGACTTTTACACCTCTATTATCTGGAAGTGCTGAAGAGAAATTGCTGTTACAGCATATAAGTTAATGTAGAAATGTGTTGTACCAAAATATTTATTGGTGTTTTTCTTTTTTCTTTTTATAAATTTGTGTTGTTTTTGTTTTCCAGCAATTCAGCGATTCATCAGAGAGCTATCAACGTGGTGCGCAATCTTCTCTTCAACCACGACCTTGACATTCGCTACATGAACCCGGACATAAAGTGTCGGCTGGCGGCGCTGTACCTGCCTCTGGTGAGCATCGTGATCGAGGCCCTGCCTCAGTTGTACGACCCCTACACAGAGGGCCGGCAGCGCAACTCCAACAACTTTGACGAGGAGGGCGACAAGATCAGTCAGAAACTGGCCATGGCCATCGCGGGATCCACTTTCTTCAGCCGGGCCACAGACTCGCTGTACGACCCCAGTGAAGCAGCAGCCAAGGTTGGTGTTATCGGAAACTCGGGATTGCTCATATAGGTGTATATTCAGAAATTTATTCTCGGGTGGAAAAAACTCATGTCATTTCAATGTATGCTGCAGATGTTAATGAAAATGATGACGAATCAAGATGAAAACACATTCTTTATTGATGTATATATCAGGACGGATTGTAAGCATGTTGTATGGATATTAAATGCAAATTTACGTTTTCCAAGGTTAATAACTATTATTTATCCAAAAATTAAAAATAAAAAAATAAAAATTGCCAAGTTATAGTTATGTCAACTTACAAGATATCTCACCTGCAGTAGTTAGAAGGTTAAATAAAAACGCGTTTTCCATTTTGACTGCAGGCGAGGAAGTGTCAGCTGAGTGCAGACTCGACCCAGAACCTGCTGATCTGTTTCCTGTGGGTGTTGAAGAACGCCGACCACTCGGTTCTCAAACACTGGTGGTCCGAGCTGCCCATGACCAAACTGAGTCCACTTCTCGAGGTCATCTACTACGCAGTGTCCAACTTCGAGTACAAGGTCAGGCATTTAGCAGAACGCACGGCTTGGTTCATGTTAACTTTTAAATGATTAACAAATCTCACTTGTAGACGTGAGGGTAGATGTAAATAATTTAAAACAATTATTTAGCATTTTTGACTTGATTGATAGATTTGATAAATTTATGAGTGTCATGTGTATTTTAAGCTAAATGGTTTGTTACAGTATCAGTCTTGGATATAAATGTATTAATACTCATTCCATATAACTCATTTTAACTGCTTCACTTAATTTTGCAGCACTGTTTATTAATATTAGACCAAACTTTAAATATAGTTTGCTGTATTCATAAATTCTATATTTTCAGTCTTGAATATATTTGTCATGAATATATTTGTGTGTGCAAATAAAGTAAACGAAATATGTTTATCAATGGCATTTAGGAAACATTGCAGTCTGTTCTTTATTGGTTTAGACAAAATACTAAATTTATGTTTGTTTTTCTGCTATTCAAATGTCTTTTCAGTAATTTAATAATATTTGTAGCCATTTCAAGTGTGGAGTTTATCCAAATACAGTCAATCTGTGAAACCAGTCATTACGCGTAATGCCTAAACAAATCAGTCATTTCGAGAAGTGCCTGTGACCACCAGGTAATACGCGAAATGACTGAAAATTCCAGGCATTTCACGAAATGACTGAAAATCATGGCCAGCCATTAGGCAAAATGACTAAAGTGATTCAAGTCTTATTGTTGACACTTGTATTCAGGCTTTTGGTCTTAAATATTGATAAAATCACATTTTAAGAATAAACAAGGATAAGTGTATTGATTATACGATTTAAAATACTATTTAATATTAATTATTTATTATTATACAATAACTTAATATTCACCTTTTGCTATAGTTTCAGATTAAAGAATCTTATAGAAAATATGCTTAATAACACTTGAATATTACTAACAAAAGGTTGTGGTAATTAATGTTTCTCTGGTTTATTCTTAAACAAACAACACAGAATCTGCTATATTACAAACAAAAGGTTGTGGTAATTAATGTTTCTCTGGTTTATTCTTAAACAAACAACACAGAATCTGCTATATTACAAACAAAAGGTTCTGGTAATTAATGTTTCTCTGGTTTATTCTTAAACAAACAACACAGAATCTGCTATATTACAAACAAAAGGTTGTGGTAATTAATGTTTCTCTGGTTTATTCTTAAACAAACAACACAGAATCTGCTGTATTACTGACGTCTTGTCATCTAGGAGCTTCTTTTCATCTTTTAAAAATATTATATTAATCACTTTTCTAGATGACGATGATTGTGTGTGTCTATCAAGATTAGTACTGTTTTAATAATTGTACAGTCTGCCTGTTCTTCCATACAATAGACTTTATACCTAAATATTTAGAGGATAAATATTCCTTGATTATAAATCTATGTATGTCCAAATTATGACTATGATTGATCAATAACCTTTTAGTGAGAGGATTTTTTTTCAAAAGTCTAATCTTCACCTAGAAACTAAATAAAATGTGCATATTGAAGATTTATATGATTTCCATGGATTTTTGCATAGTATAGACCGTGTTGAGAACGATATGTACGCAATTTGTGTGAAAGCAGGGATTCTAAAAGGGAGGTTTACACGCAATCAGTTTGATTTGTGCCCTCAGCGTTTACTTACTGATGCTGATGTAAACCGTACAAAGTCAGTGACCTTACACCAAGCTGTTAATCACGAATCCAACTGTGGTGGACAGGGATATGTTAGGTGTAACTGTGCTGGTCCTAAGAGATGCGAGTCCAGTCGATGCAAAATGTTTCAAAACCAAAATTCAATGTTCCAGCCGTTGTCATGGTAGTCTTGTGTGCAAAAACAAGTGACCTTTCTATACCAATATGTTACTTTCATGATTTGACACCAACTACTTGGTAACATTCAACTTCATCTTCATGTACAACTTCTGAAATGATTTGATTCGAGTTTAAATAAAGCGTTACATTAGGACTTGAGTGGTGTGGTATTATAGATAGCACTTTAGTCATTTTGCTGAATGGCTGGCCATGATTTTCAGTCATGGCGTGAAATGCCTGGAATTTTCAGTCATTTCGCGTATTGCTTGGTGGTCACAGGCACTTCTCGAAATGACTGCTTTGTTTAGGCATTACACGTAATGACTGGTTTCATAGATTGACTGTAACATATACATGAACAAATTTGTAATTCTTAAAAAAATTTTTTATTATAAATGTTTTTTGATCAGCACATATAATAATTATTTATTTCAGTTAAATACAGTTTTATAGATTTTAATGTCATACATTTAGTTACGAGCAATGGTGGCATGTCGGGGTGGTGTTTAACATGTGCCATAATAATGTACCACGGTAGCAGTAGATCCACCTGTTGTACTAATACTGGTCACCAGCAGTTGTAGACTACACCAGTAGTGGTATGCGAGTATGCAATATGCTGTCGTCTGTATGCCCATAACTGTGTGAGCTGTGTACGTACAATAGGTAGTGCCTACACCCCGAGCTAAATGTGGATGTAAGCAGTTGTCATGCAGTATGGTGTAGGCTAGTGAAGTGGAACAGTTTTGTTGCATGTTGTCAACGTAGATTTTTCACTTGCACCACTTTGTGACACCTGTTATTTTAGGGATACCAGTTTTGATAAAAAGTATTTTTAAAACGCGATGGTAACTGAGCAATTTCTAAATAGTTCATTAACAATACATCATACTGGTTAATTCTTTCATCACCTGGAGCCTTTATAAACAAATGTTTAAAGGAAGTATTTGATATGAAGTGAAATCATATACTGACACTGATGTATGTTTAATAATAGTATGCTGTAGAAGAGACAAAAATTGCTTTTGCAATAAATGGGAAATGTATTTAGAATTGTGTCACTACCCTGGGTAAATCTTAACACTAACATTATACCGTGAAACCCCTCTATACCGGACACCCTCACAACCAAGGGAAAAGTCCAGTTTTAAGAGGTATTCGGTTTAGAGAGGTTCAGTTGTGTACTGAGTTTTAAAAAGGGAGCACAAAAAATGTCCGATTTTGAGGGAATTCTGGTTTACATAGGGTCCGGTTTTGAGGGAATTCTGGTTTACATAGGGTCCGGTTTTGAGGGAATTCTGGTTTACATGGGGTCCGGTTTTGACAGCTTTCACAGTATATGGAAATTTGGTTATTTTTTATAATTATCCTTATTGACTTAATAAATCCTCTTGCTTTAATAATTTGCCTGTCACATGGTGTGTGTGTGTGTGCAATCTCTTCATGTATTAGTCTTTTATATAACTAGATTTGTACATCTGTGCTTGCTAAATCTGTTTACTTGATAGAGGCGAGAACATAATGCTGTACAGTGTTACTACAGTGTAAATCAGTTGGTACTTTCAAATACTGCTAGTATTCACTTTGTAATTTTATTACATGAAGATAGTACCTGAATTAATGACATGAAGGTATTGCCCATGTTTGAGACTTTGTGTCAGTTTATAATGACTATAGTTTGTTTTCTGCACTTAGCCTGTGTTTGCTGGGGGTCTCCGTTGCTATGACATCACTAGTGGGCGTGGCTTACACTCAGTCTGTTCCCATGGCTTACATTCCTCATCATTAGCCAATCATTTCACATGGCATCATCATGTATTAATCACTCACATTTTCACATATATCGACTTAATGTCACATGCATTTCGCCAGTTTAATCTCATTTTGTTTACACTACTCTGCCAGTCTCCTAAGTAGATTTCTAACTTTTTATATCAAATATAACCTATCTAGACATAGATAATATATCTAGAAAATGTATTCATTAATGTATTGTTTTAAAATCAGTTAAATAATGCTTGTGTAGACAATAAATACGATTGTTTTTTTGTGTTTTGCAGTTTTAGTGTATGAATATACCTTTTAAAAATCGATCCTTTATTTGCTAATATCTTGTTTTATAGACCTATATAGAGTTATCTGCCCCTATTTTGTTTGTTATGGTCTACCATGTAACATAATTATGAAATTAATCATTAACAGAAACAACATTTGCATGTTGCTTTTGAGTTTAGTTTTCTTTTTCCCTTGCCCCCCACCCCCCACCCCCACCTGCATTTTATTTCAATATTTTGTCAGTGTGTTTGTTATATTCCCTTGCCCCTGCATTTTATTTTAATATTTATCATTTTCTTACCAGTAGTAAAATTCATTATATTAATATGGCAGACAACACATTAATTTTGTTCTAACCAACTGGTTGACTTTATTATTTAAGCTTCTGTTATTATATAATACTGCAGTTAATATAATACACATTAACATAATAATAATAACAATATAATAATATTTTATTGTGAGTGACATTTCAACATCTTGAGTTTTGCATTATGTTTACATCCAAAATTTGGTCCAAATTTCAAATGACCAATAGTAAACCTATAAGAATATGATAATATCATTAGCTAAATCACAACTACTTGGCCCATAAGCAGTCAGCTTTTAAATTCAAATTCTAGTAAGATAAAAGTAAAATGACCATTCTGGTAAAATACTGATACTCTGAAATGTTTGTTTCTCTTTTGTCAGGTTACTAGTACATCCACATTCTTACTCAGTTTTACATATCGAAGTTTACTTTATTTTAAAAAATAATTGTGTATGTCCACAGCTGTCTGTCAAAATTTTAAACACAATTATGCTTGTGTTTGCTGTTTTAAAGTAATGTTCAGATTTTTAAGTACAAAAAATAAATGTTTCCTACATTATAATGTTGTAGGGTAAGGAATAATGAAAAATACATGTTTTCTACATTATAATGTTGTAGGGTAAGGAATAATGAAAAATACATGTTTTCTACATTATGATGTCGTAGGTAAGGAATAATGATAAAGACATGTCTTCTACGCGATAATGTCGTAGGGTAAGGAATAATGAAAAATACATGTTTTCTACATTATAATGTTGTAGGGTAAGGAATAATGAAAAATACATGTTTTCTACATTATGATGTCGTAGGTAAGGAATAATGATAAAGACATGTCTTCTACGCGATAATGTCGTAGGGTAAGGAATAATGAAAAATACATGTTTTTTACATTATAATGTTGTAGGGTAAGGAATAATGATAAATACATGTCTTCTACGCGATAATGTCGTAGGGTAAGGAGTAATGAAAAAGACATGTTTTCTACATTATAATGTTGTAGGGTAAGGAGTAATGATAAAGACATGTCTTCTACGCGATAATGTCATAGGGTAAGGAGTAATGATAAAGACATGTTTTCTACATTATAATGTCTTAGGGTAAGGAGTAATGATAAAGACATGTCTTCTACGCGATAATGTCGTAGGGTAAGGAGTAATGATAAAGACATGTCTTCTACATTATAATGTCGTAGGGTAAGGAGTAATGATAAAGACATGTCTTCTACATTAAAATGTTGTAGGGTAAGGAGTAATGATAAAGACATGTCTTCTACGCGATAATGTCGTAGGGTAAGGAGTAATGAAAAAGACATGTTTTCTACATTATAATGTTGTAGGGTAAGGTTTAATGATAAATACATGTCTTCTACGCGATAATGTCTTAGGGTAAGGAGTAATGATAAAGACATGTCTTCTACGCGATAATGTCGTAGGGTAAGGAGTAATGATAAAGACATGTCTTCTACGCGATAATGTCGTAGGGTAAGGAGTAATGATAAAGACATGTCTTCTACGCGATAATGTCGTAGGGTAAGGAGTAATGATAAAGACATGTCTTCTACGCGATAATGTCGTAGGGTAAGGAGTAATGATAAAGACATGTCTTCTACATTATAATGTCGTAGGGTAAGGAGTAATGAAAAAGACATGTTTTCTACATTAAAATGTTGTAGGGTAAGGAGTAATGATAAAGACATGTCTTCTACGCGATAATGTCATAGGGTAAGGAGTAATGAAAAAGACATGTTTTCTACATTATAATGTTGTAGGGTAAGGAGTAATGAAAAAGACATGTCTTCTACGCGATAATGTCTTAGGGTAAGGAGTAATGAAAAAGACATGTTTTCTACATTATAATGTTGTAGGGTAAGGTTTAATGATAAATACATGTCTTCTACGCGATAATGTTGTAGGGTAAGGAGTAATGATAAAGACATGTCTTCTACGCGATAATGTCGTAGGGTAAGGAGTAATGATAAAGACATGTCTTCTACGCGATAATGTCGTAGGGTAAGGAGTAATGATAAATACATGTCTTCTACGCGATAATGTCGTAGGGTAAGGAGTAATGATAAAGACATGTCTTCTACGCGATAATGTCTTAGGGTAAGGAGTAATGATAAAGACATGTCTTCTACGCAATAATGTCTTTGGGTAAGGAGTAATGATAAATACATGTCTTCTACGCGATAATGTCGTAGGGTAAGGAGTAATGATAAAGACATGTCTTCTACGCGATAATGTCGTAGGGTAAGGAGTAATGATAAATACATGTCTTCTACGCGATAATGTCTTAGGGTAAGGAGTAATGATAAAGACATGTCTTCTACGCGATAATGTCGTAGGGTAAGGAGTAATGATAAAGACATGTCTTCTACGCGATAATGTCGTAGGGTAAGGAGTAATGATAAATACATGTCTTCTACGCGATAATGTCGTAGGGTAAGGAGTAATGATAAAGACATGTCTTCTACGCGATAATGTCGTAGGGTAAGGAATAATGATAAATATTGAAAGAGCTTTATTTTATTTATTTTGTTGAGGTTTTTTGGGAGTGTTTTGTTTTGTTTGTTTTTTGGCCCAAAAAATAAAACATTTAATATATTTTTCTGTTTAGTTATAATAATAACTAATTTTTCAAAATTTGTTAACTAATATTAAGTTTAATAAATAAAAAAAGCAGAGGAAAAACCAACAACAACAACAATTTCCTTTATTCTAATGACCCAGTGTGTGTGTTTTTAATTTGCATGAGTTTTTCTTAATTGACAAATAACATAGAATGTATGCCTAGTGAAACAATCTAAATTAATAATATAAATAATGTTATTTTATATTTGCTAGAAATGTTGTGAAGAAATGGAATAATATTTACATCAGGATTACAGAAGAAAAAAAATCTTGTATTTTACAAAATGGTATAAAATTTATTTATTTAATTATCCAAGCATTTGTTTTAGGCCAAATGGGCTATGATGAACTTAAACCTTCTGTCCCATTTGCGACTTTTGTCTTCATCTGAGGAGACACTGGAAGACTGGCAGGACTCCCCCACAAACACAACACTACGACCCAAAAGCCACACTCTGCCCAAATCTCAGTCCCTACATGAACAGCTGTGGGAGGGCATCCAGAAAAAGTCGCACGACTTGCTCCGCGGCACTGGCACACTGCTAAACCGCAGCTTCTCCCGAGATGACCCAGCAACACAGGTCCAGGTCGGTCACGTGACGGAGTGTGTCAAAAATTAGGATTCAGTAATGAAATAGGATTTTTTTAAATTATTGAATTTATTTTATTGGCTTTACAAAGTTCATTGATGAAATAAAATAAAAAAATGTTAGTTTTAAACTGGCTTTACAAATCTATACTTACTATAGATTTTTAAATGAAAATTTAAAGATTTGTTCATAGTATAGCAAACTCCAGTATTGAAATTATTAGCACGGCTATCATAATGTTGGTGTAGCAAAAAGATTCTTTTGCAGGTGGAAATTAAAATATAATTTATTGGCTTGTTGATTTGGATGTGCAGTTTAGTACGAGAATATTACCTATGTTGTTTTTATTCGATGTTAGTGAGGTATTAATTATTTACACAGTAATAACCCAGACCTACCTAATATAAGTGAAGCAACCGTCACCTTCTGCATGTTCGACTGTTACATACACACGCACTGAATGGATTTGGTCCAGGTTCTATGTGTGTAGCATGTTCTCAGTCCACTGAAACAAAGTGTCCTAAACTATTTCAGTGTTTGTGTTTGTTTGCTATAGAAGACATTGTTTAAACTTAGTCCTCAGTCCACGCTGAAATGCATCTCTGTCAAACACTGCACTCTTCAACACACAGCAAACACATGCATGTTGCAGTTTATTTAGTTTTTTTCACCATTGCTCCCTTTCCTTTCTCTCCTTTGAGTTCAGGGGTGCACAAATTGGTTGTCCACACGCCCAGGACAACCAAAATATGTTGCGGGCAACCATTCTTTGTCAAACAGTTGCCCGATGGGCAACCAAGAAAATCAAAATAAGTAAAATGAAAAACAAAACTTCACGACACTCAGACAGTCACGGGCAATTCAAAAGTATCGAAAGTGATAACTTGACTGACAGACGATATAAATATTCACCCTAACGCTGCCATCCACTCAGCGTCCACCGTGCATGATTTTGACGAGATCAATGCAGACTGATACGTTTCAGAATGGTGGTTAATTAGCAAAGGGCACAAGACATGTGAAAGGCCACAAACTACACCAACAACCATCCAGTTCTGAGTTAAAAATTTGGCTAAGCTATTTTCTATCTTCCGATGTGAACAATCGGTTACATAATGTATCCGACACCTAACATATAATAATAATACCAAATATTAACAGGGATCTCGCGACTGGTAACGAGAAGCGGTGTCATCAAGAATTCAGCATAACAAAGTTTGCTTATTTTAATAATCACAGTTATTAATTTTAACGGCAACATGTATGAAAGAAAAGTCTGAAAAATCTGTAGGGTGTTATTTTAACTTTGTAAAGTCTTTGAGCCAAAGTAATAAAAACAGACCAAAATTGCGTATCAGTTTAATACACATGCTAGTTCAGGGCCAAAGACAAGTAGGCTAGGGCCGGGTTCAGTCAGACAGGGCAAAACAAAAACGTCCGCTAAACTGGTTTATGCACTTCACATTAAACCCAATGTCCACGTCAGGAACCAATCACATAGTTCGCGAACGTTAAGAAAACGTTCGTTGGCTGTTCTCAGTGTGCATATAGGTCACGCTTGCCAGTCAGCGGAGACTGTTGCATGTGTCAAAAGACATTGTTGCGGACTTTAAAAAAACAAAACACCACCAAATAGTTGTTTACATCAAGGAATACTTAATTGCTGTTTCGTTTGTTTATTTCCGTTGTCTTTGTTAATTTCACACTCAAGCATTTTGCGATCGCAGGAAAGGAACATGCAGTATTTATACAAATTGCGGTTAAACTTACACTGAATACAATTAGTTAAAAATAATCATGATATTTGTTAGATAAAATATTATATAAATTTGTTGACTGTGAGGTGACATCTCAAAAGTTAGCTACATTTTAAAAAGACCGTAAAGTTGAATTCATTATCTTTTTAATCAAAACCTTTTGACGTAAATGGATAGTTGTCATAACGTGATGTCAGCATTCTTAGGCTATGTATTTTACAAGCTGAAATCAACAACAAGCATTTAACACGACGCAGAAATCAACAAAATGGCGCAAATTACGAAATTGTTGGGGTGTGGAATAGATGGGTTACTTTAAAATACAATTAAAAGCAGTTCAAACCAAAATAAAGATTGCTATTTTACAGAAATAATGAAAAAAGAAGAAGAGTACTGGCTCTCAGATTTTTATTAATGCCATAGGCCTTAGAATTTGGGGGGTGTTTGCAGAGGGCATTGGCTTCCAACTCTGCATATCTCCCCTCACCCACTGAAAAATCAAAGTAATATATTAACTGCCCCTACCCCCATTGCTGTCTGATTTTGATCGGGGATAATTTTGTTATTCAGATGTATATAATTGTACATAATTAGCTGAAAAAGATGCATTTTCATATTCATATATAAATACTCTATTCAGTACTACACAAAACAATTTTGGCTGAAACATTTTCATTATGGGAAATAAAAAATCCCATTTGGCAATTTTTGGGCTACAGGTATTTTTAATCCTGAATGAGCCCTGAGTTCATCAAAGTATTATGACTGTGACAGCCAAAGCGAGATCGAACCACCTCTGTGGATCCATTCAGCTGATTGTTTTTTTTTCGTTCCAACCAGTGCACAACAACTGGACAAAGGCTGTGGTATGTGCCTTCCTGTCTGTGGAAAAGTGCATATAAAAGATCCCTTGCTGCATTAGGAAAAATGTACCGGGTTTCCTCTGATGACTACAAGTCAGAATTACCAAATGTTTGACATCCAATAGCCGATGATTAATTAATCAATGGGCTCCAGTGGTGTCGTTAAAGAAAAGAAACTTTTTTCAGCCTAAGCGAAGATAAGCTGTAGATAAATAATGTTAAAAAATAAATAAAACGAAACTGATAAGTAATGATAATAATAAAAACATTTTGGATTTCAGTTTCATTTTAATGACAGTTCAAAATTAAATTCGTAAAACTTTTTATGAAATATGTGGACAACCAAGAGATGATGTTGGGCAACCAAACTTCAGCTACTGGTTGCCCACCGGGCAACTATCACAATTTCACATTTGTGCACCCCTGGAGTTCACCTCATTTCTTCCCGATCTGGCAGCGTTTCCAATCTGGCAGCGTTTCCAATCTGGCAGCGTCTCCTATCTGGCAGCGTCTCCTATCTTTCAACTTCTTTCACTGTCCACCTCCACATCCCAGTCCTTGCAGTTGCCTGAAAACCTGAGACTTTTTTTTATTCTAATGTTTGCATAATCATTTACTCTTCATTTTTTTTTTTTTTCTTTGTTACTCAAGTAAAAGAGAAAGGTTTTAACTGTTGTTTTGCATTCTCATTCCTGAAAATCGATTTCTTCCAAAGATAATGATGAATTTCATTTGAACTGTGCTTACAAATTCATGTCAGAAAATATCTATTATAGTTTACCTACTTTGTAAAAGGTAAAAGACCAAGAACATCTTGTTTTCAGTAATCTTTTGTCTTATTTTCTCTTCCCCGTCGGTGGACCCATTGGGCTATTTCTTGTTCCAGCCAGTGCTCCACAACTGGTGTAACAAAGACCGTGGTATGTACTATCCTGTCTGTGGGATGGTGCATATAAAAGATCCCTTGCTGCTAATCGAAAAGAGTAACACATGAAGGGGTGACCGCGGGTTTCCTCCCTCAATATCTGTGTGGTCCTTAACCATATGTCCGACACCATATAACCATAAATAAAATATGTTGAGTCCGTCATTAAATAAAACATTTCCTTCCTTTTTCACTCTTCATTGTTTGGTATTAATGTAAGTTTATGGCTCACTGTTTTAACAGTGTATGAAGTAACAATCCATCTGTTTGGTCATCCTTCCATCATGGTTCGGTTGTTTTCTACTCATCCATTTTGTTATCCATCTATCCCATTCATCTATTAATCAGTTATGTCAGTTCTTTGCAAGTTTTTCTTCAGATGATATATTTTATATATAAAGTCTTGGTAATGATTTTTGTCAGTGTTTTGATGAATTTAGTCCAAGACTTAAGTTACCACTGTAATCTGGTTATATATAAATGAGAAACTGCAATAACTTTATTAAACTTGAGAGTTAAATAAGATATTTCCATTGGCAATGAACCTGTCTAATCTTTAAGAATTGGTTGTAGAATTTATAAGTTATGTGCATTGTATTATTGTGTTACATACAGTTTAAGCAGTTGTAAAATTATAGTGGTACATTGTATTACAAAAAAAAATCATAATACATTGATAAATTGCACACCCCACCCACCCACCACCCACCCACCACCCCCCATGGAGTTGGCCTTTGCGATGCACTTGGAGTGAATAGTTTATATTGTTAACTTTGTTTTTCTCAATAGGTTTCCATGTAACTTTGTGATACCTGTGCTTGTTTGTGTTTTCGTTTGAGCCACCCAATAGCCAGTATATTTTTTGTGTTGAGGCGTCGTTAAACATTTATTCATTGAGCTACATCATACATGTATACTGGAAATATATATTGATATCTGGCTTAATTGGGTTGAATTGTCTCCTTTTTATCATCTTTAGTTCTGAATTATAACTTCATATTGTTACCTTTTAAAAAAAATAAAAAAAAATAGACTGTTATAAAAACAGTATGTAATATACAAAATATATAACGGGTATCTTTAATTACACTATTCATAATCTTCTCACCACATTGTAATGTTTCTATTTTTTATTGTATAGCCAGAATTAAAAACAAAATCATGTATATCTGTTATCTACATGTATGTTAAAAACGGAGGTAATTCTTGTAAATCAGCCAAATGGTAGCGAATCTCTTTTGATCTAGTAGAATACACAGTATTGTTGAAAGATAACCATGGAAAGTGTTAGCTTACCTGAAGTGTTTTTTTTCACTAGATTAGTTCATACTAAAAATATGACTTCTAAAGACATGTGGTTGCTAAGTAAAGGTGATTGGTTTGATAGGTTTGACTGTTTATGTGTGACCATTTTTAAATTAGTGATGGTTTATTCACATCACATTTAAAGTACCATGATGTTTGATGGAAACTGTGATGGTGTATTGTATATAGTTAAGATATCAGTGTCAGTTGGTTTATCTATAACAGTAATATTTTACTGCATGCTGTTTTATTGTTCATCTTAAGCCTGGTTTACATAAAATATGTAACAGATCATCGCAGATCAGTAACAGTTTCTATGGCAACATAGTCACAGATTATCTGTGTAGGATCTTCGGCAGATAGGGAAAGTTTAAATGTATGGAACATGATATCTGCATTTGATCTGCGACCATCTGTGCCAACCTGCAACAGTGTACAGATTTTGTGTGAACTAGGCTTTATTGTTTACTGTTAGAATGGGGAACTTCTCCCTGCATCAGCAAAGCATTACTGCATTATGACTTGTTAAATAACATGATCACACATACATGTCTGTGTAGACAGTGGTAACACCACCAACAAAACAAATCTGTGCATGGGCTACGTTCGTGTGGATCATTGGTTACCGCATGGTTTACTGCCACGCCCACTAATAACCTGTGAATGAGAAATGGATATGAGTTGTCAAATGTGTTGTGTCATCAGATTCAGCATTAGGATCTTCTAATGTGGGTGGGTGGGGGAACTGACATGCATAATGTTTGTGTTCAGTGATGTCGATGAACAAGACTCCCATCTTATACAGAAACAAAATTAATTAATTGATTGAAAATAGGTGCCAGGAGCCAATTTCAGAAAACATTGTAAGTTTAGGTTTGCAACCAGCAGTTCAGTCATATGGTACACATGTTTAGCATCTATTTACAGAAAATTGCATCATTACACAAAATGAAGCATTTTAAGGACGAAAGAAAATTAAATATGTGTTCTTAAACTATATTTGTTGTACTATTAATAGTAATAATAATTGTGGTTTAGTAATAGATTTACATTTACATGCAAAACTAGTCTTATGATGTGTTTTTTCAAATTGGACCCTGGGCCTCTGCTAAAATTTGCACCTGGTTACTAAGGCAATACCACTCCATGGCATGAACAAAGTCAACCTGGATAAATATTTATTGATTATTGTTGTTATTATTCTTATTATTCTTATTTATATTTTTGATAAAGTATCATCAGATTCAAATGGTCTTGGACAAAATTAAATGTAGCAAAATTAAACATTATTTCAGATTTATTTTTGGTGAATGAGAGTTTGAAGTCTCTAGCTCTTGTTCCAGAGGTACATACCTTTTTCTGTTTTACATAAAATTATTTTAGATGTATTACAGACTTCAGGACAGTCTGAATAACATAGATTTACCAAAATTGATATTTAAGCAAGACGTTTTGATATTTTGAATTGTAAAGCAAGCTCTAATAGTTGAAACTATTTTGTCTAATAACTAGTACATTGTGTGTGGTTGATTAAATCTGTTATTGGAGTGTTGGTGTGTAGCCCTGAGTAACTAACTTGTGTGTGTGTGGTATGACAGGGTAAGAAGCTGATGGCCCAGTACTCCCAGCAGACTCTGAAGAAGAGTGTCGACATGAAGTCCAAGCTGGAGGACGCCATCTTGGGCACGGGCAGTGCTCGGTCCGACATGATGAGGCGGAGAGGGACGGCGTCCAGCCTAGCAGGTTTATACACACCACCTTCTCATTCTTCTCTTGATCTTCCATCAGTGTTCATTGCACTTTACCAGTCAATATTTTATTTTACCCGTCAATATTTTAATATCCCAGTATGAAATATTCAACAGTTACATAATACGTGGGAAAGGGTATGGGTGGTTCTGGGATATATCTTTATTCAAAGCATTAAGCAGAGGTTAAAAAGTGTCTCAATTTTACATCATGTAATTATAGACTGGTCACCAGTGAAGAAGAAAAGAAGCTATATATTACACATGTAATGATACCATCCATACAATATCATAGTACCAGGTTGATGAAAACCCCCCAAAACACAAACACCCCTCCCCCTCCCCCCAAAAAAACACCCAAACAAAAATAAAATAAATAAAGCAGCTTGTCTCGTGAACATGTTTTTGTCTCATACACCTAAGCATCTGTTAAAGATACCATCACAAATATTATGATCCATATGCTAACTTGTAAGCAAACAAATATTTTGTTTCATCTGAAAATTTATCTTGTACCAGTTGTCAGCAAGTGTGGATGAATAACTAGCTTTGATTACATATATACGTCATGTGTTGTCTGTTACAAATACTGATTAGATGAGTCTTTTTGCTGTCTATGTCTCACAGGAGATCACACTCCACCGCTCGTTGCCCCTGAAGGGGGAGGCTCCAGACTGCGCTGGCGTAAAGATCAGCTACAGTGGAGACATTCTTTGGAGATACATGACAGGTAATCTTTATTTCTGTATGCGAAACTGTCTATTTAACATCACAGTGTGCTATGCTTAGTGTACATTTTAAATGTATACATGACAGGTAATCTTTATTTCTGTATGAGAAACTGTCTATTTAACATCCAGTGTGCTATGCTTAGTGTACATTTTAAATGTATACATGACAGGTAATCTTTATTTCTGTATGTGAAACTGTCTATTTAACATCACAGTGTGCTATGCTTAGTGTACATTTTAAATGTATATATATGACAGGTAATCTTTATTTCTAAATCTTAGATTATTATTTTTTTAATGTATATTTACGACGTGATTTGTGCAGAATGAAAATAGAATTATATTTGTAACATCTAGAATCACTAATGCACGTATTGTAGATTGGAGAATGTGATATTAATAGATTAAAAATTAGATTAAAAATTAAAATCTGTGTCATACATGTATGTAATAATGTGTGGGTCCACTAAAATGAATGAAAGTAACTTTTTAAATAAAACTTCTAGCTAATCATGGATATTTGAAACAAGTTGTATTTTTGCCCAATGTACTTCAAAGCTGGAAGCAGTGTTCGAAATAAGCACTTGTCTGTTTGTCCTGACAAGTGAAAATCTGCTCGGACAAGCAAAATGTACAATGGTTGTCTAGTGGACAAGTAGAAATTTTCAATGCAGTTTAATAATGAGCAATCAAAAATACTGTCCTTGTACTTGAATAAAACAAAACATTTATTTGGACAAGTGAAAATATTGCCGGACAAGTTGATTTCTCAATGTACTCGTCTGGTGGACAAGTGAAAATATTGCCGGACAAGTCGATTTCTCAATGTACTCGTCTGGTGGACAAATGAAAAATTCTGCTTATTTCTATCGCTGGGAAGGGGAGATAACCACTGTTTGATTTAAATTTCATGGCAATAAGGCTGTATGAAATTAGCTCTTTTTTTTTCTAACCAGTATAGATTATACTAGTTTATTATTTCATGTGTTATGTAGTTAGATATGAGATGTATCTGGCTCTGTTATAGTTGTTACAAATTTAATAACAATAACAAGCATAATAACCCGCAAGCAACATCTCCGCCTTGTTAACATTGTAACCTAGATTGGTAAATACAGAAGTTAGTTATTTTATACAAATTATTACTTCCACTCAGAATAATTTCTTTCACTCATATTTTATTTCAGTAAAATTTCAAAGAAATTATTAATATTTTTTAAATTAATATTAATATTGTATCATTCCGTCAAGAAAGGTAACTCTATTTGTTGTCTCTACAGGGTTGTCCCCCTTCGTGCCAGGTAAGGCATCCTGGTTGAAGCCTCGTATACTCCCAGTTAGTTAGCTTGGTTCAGGGCAACGAGGTTTTGTTATACTAAACTTTTGTTACCATGGTTTAATTTCACCCATGTTATTTTTTATGTTGACCCATTTCCATTAAATTACCCAGAATCCTCATTTAAACTTTTCTTTTTTTATATTGTTTTGTATGACCTCAACCCATTTCTCAAGTATCTCAAATTCCTTAATTAAACTGTTATTTTTATTTAAAAAAATTCTGGAATCTTGAATAAATGTGATGTCATGACAAACTGCATTAATATTATTTGTAACCAAAATATTTGTTTCTTAATATTATGAGATAAAAAGAAAAAATAAGTTTGAAAATATATTACAAGTCAAAATTTATATTGGAGATGATATTTTGAAACATGCTAATTTTATATAAACAACAAAAAAGGGTTTCACTTTGTTTTAACTAGTTCAAAATCAGAGTTTATTGGTGTGTTGGTCATGTACTATAAGTACTTAAGGAAATTATCTTGTTCTTATTTCCATGTTTTGTGCTGTTGTGTGGATTTTTTTTTAAAGTATATTTATTAATCATCATGGTTTATTAAACTTAACATAACATCATACTACACAAACCATCTACTTGTTGAAATTTGTAATTAATTGTGCATTTTGAAAAGTTGTGTTCAGGCATCGAAATATGCATAGTGTGTGATAACCCTTGTGTTGGATACCATAAAATACAGACCGGGCAGTCTACAGGTTATGACATATTGATCAAGTTTATAATTTTCATTATTATTACTATAAAATTGCTTCATAAACAGACTGAAACTTTGTTAATCATTCATGTATGTGTAGGCCTTATTTTATACTGGCTCAACACCCAACTGATCAAGCTTCAGCGGTGGTGTTTTTTGTTTAAAAGATTTTGTGGAGTACAAAGTACTTTATTGACATGTGATAAGCTCGTGGAAACCTTAACGACCATTGTCAGCTTATTTCGATGCCTGTTTATTGTCTGTTCACTGTTGTACTTTGTGCTGAATGTTTGCAAAAAATTACATACTCTGACATTACGTCCTAGACAGTTAACAATAACTGTGTTTCAGACAGGTTATCGCCACTGATGTTCCACTATTATGATTAATAGCAGACAGGTTAAGTCAGAATATCGTAATGTTGGTTTATTACCTGTAACTGATGTTCAGACAGGTTAAGTCAGAATATCGTAATGTTGGTTTATTACCTGTAACTGATGTTCAGACAGGTTAAGTCAGAATATCGTAATGTTGGTTTATTACCTGTAACTGATGTTCAGACAGGTTAAGTCAGAATATCGTGATGTTGGTTTATTACCTGTAACTGATGACACATTAAACAAACATTCCTTCCCTTTTTTCTTTTCTTAATCCTTAAAAAATAAAATAAAATAATAAAAATGTATCGCTATTTAAAGAATGTTAACTTAGTGCATTTTCAGGAATATTATTTTTTACCGTCCCTCTTTGTTTATGGTCATTCAGAGTAGAATCACATCAGAAAATATCCCCAGGATACCTTCTGATAATCCTGTATCCCTCTTTGATTTTTATTTATTGTTAGAATAGAGCAGTTAGACAGTCAACATGTCAAAATGTAGAGTTGCTATTTGAACATTCTTAGATCCTGTAGCTAGAGTCCACTTCATTATGTTGGTGAATGACACAAAATAAAAGAGTAAGCCTTTTTGTTCTATGCGGTAAAAGTAGACCATTAGATGGATGGGAAGAAACAAAGTCCAGACACCCTTTCTCTATGGTTTCAGATAGATCACATTTAGTTTTTATCTGTTAATAAAATTTTCTTATTAAAACATTTGCTTTGTTATTGATAAAATAGTTAATTTTGTTTGTGTTTTGCATATTTTGTTTTTATAAGTTTGCTACTTGTTTAATTCAGCTTGGTTATTGGTAATACAAAGATTATTTCTAGAATATTTGTATAAAGTCTTTTTTGTATGTTATGAATAAATGTTGTTTTATTTTTTGAGGTTGTAGACAATACACATTGTCAAATTTGTTCTGCAGTATTAAGTAGAAGTACAGCTGTGGAATTGATTTTTATAATCGTATATCATAAGATATTTAGTATGTGGTATTGCCTTGTGTTGTATCACTGTATTGCATTATATTGCAGTGATTTTCTAATTATGTCACAAATTTGTTAAAATTTCTCTAGAACTCTTGTCTTGAACACATGGAATTTTGTATTCATGTGTTGATGGCGTCCTGTGCTTGTAATGTGTTCCTGTGTGGAAATACTGTAGCTGTCAGGATGTTGTTTATAACTGTAGTGCTCTAGACGCGTTCTGTTTTGTTTGTGTTTCAGTACGAAGCCGCGAGACGTCGATTCTGATGCCCACGTAGAAGGCAGTCTGGCAGCCGAAGTGAGCGTCATATCTCTGGACATTCTCGAAATCATAGTTCAGGTAACAATGTAGACAAGAGTTTAGTCCTGCTTTTGTACATCTTACTTAGCTGTTATCTTCCAGCCACCAACACTCCGTTTTCAACAGAGCTCATATATTTCAGATGTTCTGGCGATTTTTAATACTAACATGAGCATGAATCATTTTTAATTTGTAACTGTGGTGTTTTTTGACTATGGAGTTTTTTGACACTTTAATTTCAATAACTCCACCGTCATTTATCTCAAGAGTGGACAGTCATCAGTTTTAATCAGTCTGTCACCGTGATGCTATCGGAACTTTGTGCAGTAGTCATTGATTTGCTTATTAAATTACTTGTTTGTTTTTGTTGTTGATTAGATGATGCAGATTGTGGTAAGCTGGTGAGTAATATATGCCTCCTGTGTTCACGTGTGCGTTGTGTGTCTCCAGATTGCCCAGTCGTATGAGATGATGATATATATCTGTGTTCTGTGTCTCCAGATTGCCCAGTCGTCCGAGATGATGATATATGTCTGTGTTAACGTGTGTGTTGTGTGTCTCCAGATTGCCCAGTCGTCCGAGATGATGATACATGTCTGTGTTAACGTGTGTGTTGTGTGTCTCCAGATTGCCAAGTCGTCCGAGATGATGATATATGTCTGTGTTAACGTGCGTGTTGTGTGTCTCCAGATTGCCCAGTCGTCCGAGATGATGATACATGTCTGTGTTAACGTGTGTGTTGTGTGTCTCCAGATTGCCAAGTCGTCCGAGATGATGATATATGTCTGTGTTAACGTGTGTGTTGTGTGTCTCCAGATTGCCAAGTCGTCCGAGATGATGATACATGTCTGTGTTAACGTGTGTGTTGTGTGTCTCCAGATTGCCCAGTCATCCGAGATGATGATACATGTCTGTATTAACGTGCGTGCTGTGTGTCTCCAGATTGCCCAGTCATCCGAGATGATGAGTCCTCTGCTCGGCAGTGCGTTGAGGGTTTTGCTGCACATGCTCGGCCTCAACCAGAGTGTACTGGTCCTCCAGAATATGTTCGCCATCCAGAGAGCGCTAGTCACCAAAGTACGTATACACCTATACACACAGTAGATTACCAACAGGATGTTATATTTGTCTCTTTACTACATGGTACTATCCAGAGAGCGCTAGTCACCAAGGTACGTATACACGTATACACACAATAGATTACCAACAGGACGTTATATTTGTCTCTTTACTACATGGTACTATCCAGAGAGCGCTAGTCACCAAGGTACGTATACACACAATAGATTACCAACAGGACGTTATATTTGTCTCTTTACTACATGGTACTATCCAGAGAGCGCTAGTCACCAAGGTACGTATACACGTATACACACAA